>NC_090803.1:41192500-41492500 GCF_036512215.1 Solanum lycopersicum
ATACCCAATTATCTACTTCAAACTCCAACGCCCTTCTCCTAACATCAGTGTAGGATTTTGTACGAATATGTGCAATTTTTGACCTCTCTTAAATTAACTTCACCTTATTCATAGTTTGGAACTTAATATGGTCTTGTCAACCTTGTTTCACTAACTTCAAATAATTCAATAGGCGATCTGCATCTTCTCCCATAAAGAGCTTCATAAGGAGCCATTTGGATGCTAGAGTGGTAACTATTGTTGTAGGTAAACTCAATGAGAGGTATCTGATCATGACAATTCCCTTTAAAATCAATCACACAAGCCCTCAGCATATATTCTAATGTATGAATAGTGCGCTCTGCTTGCCATCAGTCTGAAGATGAAAGACAGTATTTTAGTTCACATTTGAACCCAAGTCTTTCTTGACAAATTTCAAGAACCGTGTAGTAAATTGTGCACCACTGTCTAAAATAAGGGATACTGTCAGTTTATAAAGTCTTACCACCTCTTGAATATATAATTTGGCATAATCTTCTACGGAATGGGTAGTTTTTATCGATAGAAAATAGGATGACTTCGTCATTATGTCAACATTCACCCAAATAGAACATGCTGCCTACGATACCTTGGTAAACCTGTGATGAAATCCATATTTATCATCTCCCACTTCCCTCCCAAAAGTTCTATATTCTGTGCACAACTATCGGTCCTTTAGTGATGTACTTTAACTTGTTTTCAATTTGAGCACTTGCAACAAATTCAGAAATATCATTCTTCATACCATTTCGCCAATATATTTATCTCAAATCGCGATACTTCTTTGTGGAACCCAGATGAATGGAGTACCTAGATCTATGAGCTTCCTCCATGATCCTTTATTGGAGTCCATCCACCATCGATACAGACAACCTACCTTGATATCTCAATACACCATCCCCCATTGTTTAAAAGCTAATACTTTTTTTCTTATGAACATTTGGCTTCAACTCATGTAAAATAGGGTCTTGTTCTTGCTTTTCTTTCACTTTTGTGGAATTCGTAAGTATGATCCCAAAGTGTTCAAGTCTATGCATATCTGTCTCTAATTCTGTATTTTCTTCCTTGACATGGGCAGTGCTACCCATTTACAATATGCCTAAGGAATTAGCAACAACATTAACCTTACCTGGATTGTTAAGAATACTCATGTCATAATCCTTGCAACTCTAACCACCTTCTCTGTCTCAGGTTAAGCTCTTTTTATGGAAATACATATTGAAGGATCTTGTAATAAGTAAACATATCAACATTCACACAATAAAAATATTGAAATTTCAGCTGTCTAGAGGCATAAACTATAACTTTGTCATTCTGAATTAAAAAACAACCCAAACCAACTCTAGATACATCATAAATGCACTACAAAACCTTAAGTACCTTCTAGTTAGGTCGATACAAGGGTATTAGTCAACCTTTTCTTCAATTCCTGAATGCTTCTCTCACAAGCTTCAGACTATTGGAACTTTACTATTTCTGAGTCAATTTCGTCAAAGAGGATGAAATAGATAAGCACCTCTCTATGAACCTTCTATAATATCCATCCAAAGCCAAAAAGCTCCTAATATTATTTGGATATGTGGGTCTAGGCCAATTATGCACTATCTCAATTTTCTAAGTATCAACTTTGATCCCATCACTGGAAACAATGCGGCCCAGGAATGCCACTAACTAAAGAGAAAACTCACACTTAGAGAATTTAGCATACAATTCTCTATCGTTCAAAGTCTGAAGAACTATTCTGAGATAACCGACATGATATTCTTCATGCCTTGAATAGATTAGTATGCCATCAATAAAGACGATAATAACCATATCTAAATAACGCTTGAATACTCTATTCATAAGGTCCATGAATATTGAAGTAGAATTGATCAAACTAAAGGATATTAACAAAAACTCATAATGACCATATCGGGTTCTGAAAGTTCTCTTTGGAATATCACATTTCATTACTCTTAACTTATGGTAGCAGATCAATCTTAGAATAATAGGTGGCACCCTGATTTGGTCGAATAAATCATCTATCCTTGGAAATATTATACCTATTCTAGATTATTAACTTGTTCAATTGAAGGTAATCTATACACATCCTAAGGGAACCATCTTTCTTTCTCATGAACAAGGCCGGATCGCCTCAAAGAGAGACACTTCGTGGAATAAATCCCTTTATAAAATATATTTTAATTGATCTTTAAGCTCTTTAAACTCTCATAGTGCCATTTTGCATGGAGGAATAAATATTGGACGTGTATCTGGAAGAAGATCTATGCCGAAGTCTCTCTCTCTCTCATGAGTGACTCCGGGAAGATCATCTCAAAAGACTTCTAGAAACTCCGTTACTATTGGAACTAAACGAATAAGAGGTACCTGAACACTTAACTTAGTAACTCAGATCAAGTGATAGACACACCCCTTAGATTTAAACTTTATTGAGTGAAGGTACGAAATTAAACGACCCTAGGCACCGTTGAATTGCTTTCCCAATCGAAGACTGGCTCATTTGAAAATTGAAAGTTGACTACTTGAGTTCTACAATCAACTGTGGTATAACTTGCATGAAGCCAGTCCTTATCAGGAATGATATCAAAGTCTACCGTATCGAACTCTACTAAATTGACCATGGTACTCTTGCAATTGACAAAAACAGGACAATAATAATAGATTCTCTCTGCTAGAATAGGTATAAAAACACTGAATGGTTTACTAAGTTTCTTAGGAACGATATTAAAATTCATACCAACTTAAGGGTTTACAAAAGATAAACTTGCTTCTGGGTCTAGCAATGCATAAACATAAAAAAACAAAGACTTTGATTATACTAGTGACAACATCTGGAAAGTTTTCTTGCTTGTGACGACTAGTGATTGTATAAAGAAAGTTCTCTCCTCCTCCAGTACAAGAAATAGCTCCTCTAGGTGCAGGCCTTTCTGGTGGAACAACTGATGAACATTGGGCTCTATTGCCTAAATTTCCATTTCCTTTCATGTTCTTAGGGCATGAAGTGAACCTTGTTCCCATACTTGAAGCAACCTGTATGACTATCATTACATTTACTCGGGTGAGTTCTACCACACATAGCACATAGAGAAGCCCAGTTTGTTGGGATTATGTTGGTTTAGCTCTGAAGTTCGGCAAATTTTGGCCATTATATTTGCCTCTGTTTTGGGGTGCAAGTGCACTAGAAGATGATAGAGCAGGTCCTTATTGATTCTGAAAGAATGAATGATTAACACTACCCTTATACTTCCCATACTCATTCCCCATCTTTGCTTTCTTACTTCTGAACTCTTCCCTGTCCCTCAGCTTCTCTTCCTCAACCTGTTGCACATAAACTATCAACCTGTATAGTCACAAGTTGACTCATTGTTCATTCAAGACTAGACCACCAGCACCACAGGGTAGAGGTCGTGGCAGAGTTTAGTCAGGTAGAGGTGATAGAGTATCTAGTAGTGGTGTTGTAGCTCTGCAGAGTGGGGGTAGAGGTACCACCCAGGCTGAAGGTGGACGAAGAGGCCACTGCTATGCTTTCCCAGGGAGACCTGAGGCAGAGACCTCTAATGTTGTTATTACAGGTATCATCCCAGTATGTCATCAACCCGCGTCTGTGTTGTTTGATCGAGGTTCTACATTATCTTATGTGTCTACATATTTTGCTGCTGAATTTGACATGATATGTGATAGCATGACTGTACCTATTCATGTTTCTACATCCGTGGGTAAGCCTTTAGTGGTGGATCGAGTGTATCGATCCTGTCTTGTTTTTTTGGCTGGGTATGACACTTGGGTGGACTTAATAATTCTGGGGATGGAAGACTTTGATGTTATCTTGGGTATGGATTAGATTTCTCCTTATCTTGTTGTCCTTGATATTAATGCTAAGACTGTGACTTTAGCAATGCCTGGTGTTCTAAGGGTTGAGTGGAAGAGTGTTGATGGTTCTTATCCTAACAAGATCATCTCTTTTATCCGTGCTCAGAGATTGGAGGAGAGGGAGTTTTTGTCTTACTAAGCTTTTATTTGGGATACTAGTGTTGAACCACCTCCCATGGACTCTATTCCCATGGTTTAGGAGTTTCTCGATGTATTTCCTTGTGATCTTCCAAGTGTTCCTCCCAATAGGGATATCGATTTTGCTATTAATTTAGAGTTGGGAAGTAACCCTATTTCTATCCCTCCATATCGTAGGGCCTCAGCATAGTTGAAAGAATTAATGGATCAGTTTCGGGATTTATTGAATAAGGGTTTTATTCGCCCTAGTGTATCAACTTGGGGTGCCCCTATATTGTTTGTGAAGAAAAAGGATGGGACTCTGAGGATGTGTATTGATTACAGACAGTTGAACAAAGTAACAGTGAAGAGTAATTATCCTCTTCCGCGTATTGATGACTTATTTGATCAGTCACAAGGAGCATCATTGTTCTCTAAGATTGATTTGAGGTTTGGGTATCATCAGTTGAATATTAGGACATCAGATATCCCTAAGACAACTTTTCGGCCCCAGTATGGGTATTATGATTTCCTAGTGATGTCCTTCGGATTGACTAATGCCCCTGCAATATTCATGGAGTTGATGAATGTGGTATTTCAACCATACCATGATAAATTTATCATTGTTTTCATCGATGACATCTTTGTTAACTCCAAGACTGAAGAGGACCATGTCCGACACCTGAGGATTTTACTTCAGAGGTTGAAAGAAGAGAAGTTGTATGCCAAGTTCTCAAAGTGTGTGTTCTGTCTTACTTATGTGGCAATCTTGGGACACATGGTGTCCAAGGAGGGTATTAGAGTAGATCTGTCAAAAATTGAGGCAGTTAGAGGCTGGACGCGGCCTACTTCACCTACTGAGATTTGGAGTTTTGTTGGATTGGCAAGCTATTATCAACGATTTGTTCACAGTTTCTCTACTATTGCAGCTCCATTAACTAGATTGATTCGACATTATGTGCATTTTCAGTGGTCTGATGAGTGTGAGTAGAGCATTCAAAAACTCAAGACTTTGTTGATTTTAGATCCTGTGTTGACTCTACCTGAAGAGGGTGTAGACTTTATAGTGTATTGTGATGCTTCAAGAGTTGGATTGGGTGGTATGTTGATGGACAAGGGGAAAGTGATTGCTTATGTTTCTAGGCAATTGAACTCCCATGAGAAGAACTACCCTACTCATGATTTAGAGTTGGCCGTTGTGGTATTTGTACTTAAATTATGGTGACATTATATGTATGGAGTGCATTGTGAAATATTCATTGATCATTGGAGTCTTCAATATAACTTTAGTCAAAGAGATTTGAACTTGAGGCAGTGGAGATGACTTGAGTTGATAAAGGGCTGTGATGTGACCATTCTGTATCATCCGGGGAAGGCCAATGTTCTGGCCGATGCTTTAAGTAGGAAGACTAGTAGCATGGGGAGTCTTGCATATCTTAGTATTGAGGAGAGACCATTGTATAGAGACATTCAAATGTTAGCTAACAGTCTTATGAGATTGCAAATCTCAGAGGAGAGTGATAGGATAATTGCTTTTATTGAGGATCCATCTTCTTTAGTCGAGTAGATCTGTGCACACCAGTTTAATGATGAAAAGTTATGTCTTATTCGAGAAAAAGTATTGAGAAGGGAATCTAAGGAGGATGTCCTTGATTCTGATGGTGTCTTGAGGATCGGAGGCAGGATTTATGTTCCCAAGAAGGGCTATTTTATTAGATTGATCCTTGAAGAGGCCCATTGTTCTCGGTATTCTATCCATTGGGGAGCGTCAAATATGTATCATGATCTTAGTCAGAATTACTGGTGGTATGGGATGAAGAGAGATATTACAGACTTTGTTTCAAGGTGTTTGACTTTCCAGCAGGTCAAGTGTGAACACCAGTGGCCTGGGGGTGTATCTCAGAGGATGCCTATTCCTACTTGGAAGTGGGAGCGGATTACTATGGACTTTGTTGTCGGTTTAGCTGGGTTGTTATGAATCTATTTGGGTTGTTGTTGATAGGCTGACCAAGTCTGCCCACTTCATTCTGGTTCGGGTGAAGTATACGTCAGAAAAGTTAGCCGAGTTATATATCAGTCAGATTGTGTGACTACATGGAAATTCAATTTCTATTATGTCAGATCGAGGTTCATTATTTACTTATCACTTCTAGAGGGCAATAAATCATGGTCTGGGTACTCAGTTATATATGAGTAAGACATTTCACCCTCAGACAAATGGTCAATCTACGGGGACCATTCATGTATTGGAAGATATGCTTCGAGTGTGTGTGATCAATTTTGGTGCTAGATGGGATCGACATTTACTCTTAGAGGAGTTTGCCTATATTAACAATTATAACTCTAGTATCCTGATGGCCCCATTTCAAGCGTTGTTTGGAAGACGGTGTAGGTCTCCGATTGGTTGGTTTGATTCGGCGGAGATGGACTCTTTGGATACAGACTTGCTTAGAGATGCTATGTAGCAAGTCTGTATGATTTAGTATAGATTATTGACAGCTCAGAGTCGACAGCAGAGCTATGCAAATAGGACAGTTAGAGCCTTAGTGTTTATGGAGGGTGATCTTGTTTAGCTCCGAGTATCACCCGTGAAGGGTGTGATGAGGTTTGGAAAGAAGGGAAAGCTTAGACCTAGGTTCATTGGACCTTTTGAGATTTTGAGCCTAGTGGGAGAGATGGCCTATAAGTTTTCCATGCCACCTATTTTATCGACTGTTCATCATGTTTTCCATGTCTCTATGCTTCGGAATTATATTTCGGATGAATCTCATGTGCTTTCACTTGACTCCGTCGAGTTGGATCCAGATTTGACATTTGAGGAGGAGCCTATAGCTATTTTGGATAGGTAGGTTTGAATGCTTACGACCAAAGAGAATGTTTCACTGAAGGTGCAATGGAAGCACCGATCAGTGGGAGAAGCAACTTGGGAGACTGAGCCTGACATGCATTCCAGATATGCTCAACTTTTTAAAGCTCAAGGTACTTTTTTTCATCTTATGTTCGAGGACGAACATGATTTTTAGTGGTGGATAAGATAATGACCCGGAAGGTCATTTTTTGAAATATGAATTATTTCCTTAACTTGAATTAGTTAATGGATGGGTGATCATAGATAATTGAATTAATAGTAGTTTGTGGGTTAAAGTGATAATTTATTAAAGATTCTATACTAGTTGCCCCTCATATAAAAATATAAATTGGTGAAATTTAGTACTTTTACTATAATTATTATATAAAGAAATAAGTGGAAAACAAAACTACCCTAGATCACTTTAATGGGGATTCTACCTAAAGGTAAGCGAATCTTTTTGATTTATGCCTGTTTCATCTTATTGTTGTATATATGCAATGTTATTGATTTGTATTAAATGAGATTGAATGAATTTTTAAAGTTGACATGATAATGTTGATTTGGTTGAATTAAGGGAAATTATAGTTTATTCTTTTCATAAAGTGATGATAGAAATTATATTCGTATTATAATGTGGGTTTCAAAAAGGTTGAAATATTTGATTTGTGAAAGAATGAATGATATATTAGATTATTACTTTTTTTTCCAGATTTGATTAGCATTGCTTGTCTCTTTTGGATAATTTTTTAGTAGAGATTTGGCATGATAATTGGCCAAGTAATTGATATCCAAAAATGACATGATGATGATACAATTGGGAAGCATTAAACAATATTGTATTAGTAAAAATATTTATAATAAGGATTCAATGCATGGCTGAAGCAGTGTGTTCATAACTTTTCCGTTTTAGCGTGAGAGCTACATGTGGTGTAGCTTTATTTTTTATTTTATTTTTACGACTTAAAGAGATGATGCAAATTTTTTACTATGTAGTGCGTCAAGGAAATTAAATATTTGTATAGTATATTATATGAAAATTATTAAGGTTGTATTATTTGGAAAATGTGATAGTTGAAATGTGAGTTGTCATCAAGAATTATGAACTTGGTCATAAAATTGGGTGAATTTAAAGGTCAAAGTTAAAAACATAATAATGTAGGTGTTGTTAGTTCTGAAACCATATTATTGATATATACTTGAATGATTCAATTGGTTCGGAAGCTCAACAGAAGGGGAAGGCTCAAGCCCCGGAGTAATTATTCGATTGGCTAAGGCAAGTGGATTTCTAAACTCTTGTTAAGCGTATGAAATTTGTGTATTTCCAAGTGTGGTGTTGAGAATGATTTGGAGACTTGGTGCATATTTGTAGGTGTTGTATTCCTTGTGGTAAATAGTGTTTTGATATCAAAATGGCTATCTCCTCATTTTCATTTGAGCATGTCATTTTGCATCTGAGACATGGTTGTAATAAGAGTTATGTGATAAGAGGATGTACCATTTGGAGTGTCGTATCGTGCGCCACGATTGATATTATTTCGAGGGACGTATCGCGCACCGCGATGGTTACTATAACGAGGGTTGTGTTGTGCGCTGCGACGAATGCATTGACAGATATGTCCCACATGGGTCCCAGACTAAGAGAAAACGGGTGTATATTGTTAGGGAAGAGATGCATCACTATACTTGACATTGTATCTCATGGCATTGCACATTTTTTTATTATTGAGGAACTTGAATACCTGTTTTGCTGATTGTCATGACCCAAATCGAGTCGCGAGTGGCACCCACACTTATCCTACTATGTGAGTGAACCAACCAATCTAAACCCCAACATTTCAACCATAATAAACAGAAAAATAATGCGGAAGACTTAAAACTCATTAATATAACCAATAATTAACTTCTAAAATTCAAAACTTATCATCCCCCAAAATCTGGAAGTCATCATCACAAGAACATCTATCCTCAAATCACTAAATCTAAGAGTATCTAAGAAACTAAAATAACTAAACAGCTAGTCCATGCTAGAACATCAAGGCATCAAGACATGAAGAAGAAGATCCAGTCCAAGCTAGAAACAATAGCTCACCCTGAAATCTGACGTGATGAAGACTGGCTAGAGTTGTGGTTGAGTTGAAGACGACGGTACATTTGCTGCACTACACAAATAACAAAGAGAAAACATACAAGTAGGGGTCAGTATAAAACACGAGTACTGAGTAGATATCATCGGCCAACTCAAAATAGAAAGTAATATATATCAGATAATATCATAAAATAAACTACAATACTCAAAAGGTAGCAGCAACAAGTACAAAGATCATTGATAATAACACCAAGTACACCTATGAGGACTCAAGCCTCCATACAATACTCATTTGGAAATAAGGTTCATTATTTTGAGTATATTAACATAATTCAAGATTCATTCTCTTTACTATCCTGGTGTCGAAACGTGACACTCCGATCCTCCTCATACTATCCTGGTGTCGGAACGTGACACCCGATCCACTACTACTATCCTGGTGTCGGAATGTGACACCCGATCCATTAATACTATCCTGGTGCCGGAACGTGACAACGGATCCATTAATACTATTCTGGTGCCGGAATGTGACACCTGATCCATTAATACTATCCTGGTGCCGGAACGTGACACCCGATCCCCTAACCTTATTCTTTTAGTTCATCAAGCCTTCTTTTATACCAAGGCATCATCATTAACAAAGAGGTTTTTAAAGGTTTAAGATTCAACAGCCTCATTATACTTATTTTATCACAATTATATAATCACATCATGCAAGCACACAATTAAGCATATAGAAGGATTTACAATACTACCCAATGCATATCATTCGCTATTAAGAGTTTACTACGGAATAGCATAAAACCATAACCTACCTCCACCGAAGAATTGTAGTCAAGAAATCTACTTTTCCAATGCTTTGCTTTCTTCTTCGTTTCTCCCTCTCTCGTTCGTTCATCCCTCTCTTTCTCTTTTTTCTAATTTTTCCTTATTCAAACTCTTTTTCTTTTAACCTAATTACCATATAATTAAGTATAAAAGATGACCAAAGTAACCCACTAATTAATTCAAGGTTATCTCCTTTAACCCCCAATAAATTGAATTATTAACATTCAACAACTAACTTTATAATTATAAGCAGGAATAGTCCAAAACGCCCCTTAAAACTTTTAACAGAAATTTGACGTAGTTAGGGTTACGCAGTCTGGGATGGGCCGTCGTGCCTGCGATAGTCCGTCCTGCTGCTTCCGTCACAAAGTTCAGAGACTAACTTTTCACTAAAGGTCCTGTGACGGTCAGTCGTGCCCACGACGGTCCGTCCTGCCATGTCGTCGCGAAGTTTAGAGAGTTGTTCTCAGTACCTAATTTTTCAGAATTCTAAGTGTTTTGGAACGAGACACCCTCGACGGTCCGTCGTGCCCATGACGGTCCGTCGTGGGATCCATCGATTCAGACAGTTATTACAAGAAATAAACTCTACTACTCAAAACGACTAACATGTCGTTACAATAGATACCAATTTACCCATCGTTCGTCCCCGAACGATCACAAGAAGAAAAACAAGGACGAAAAGGAGTACCTGAGTCTCTAAAAAGCTGTGGATATCTTTCTTGCATATCGGCCTCCTTCTCCCAAGTGGACTCTTCGGCTGGCCGATTCTTCCATTGAACTTTGATAGATGCAATCTCCCTTGACCTCAACTTGCGGACTTCCCTATCTAAGATAGCAACAGGCTCCTCCTCATAAGACAAATTCTCATCAAGAAGAACTGAATCCCAACGAATGATGTAGTTTCCATCACCATGGTATCTTTACAGCATAGACACATGAAATACCGGGTGCACTCCTGAGAGTGCTGGGGGCAAGGCTAATTCATAAGCTACCTCCCCCACGTGCTTCAGAACTTCAAATGGACCTATGTACCTCGGACTAAGCTTACCTCGCTTACCAAACCGCATCACCCCTTTCATGGGTGAAACCTTCAGCAAAACTTGCTCCCCCTTCATAAACTCCATGTCTCTAACCTTTCGATCTGCATATTCCTTCTGCCTACTTTGAGCCGCTAAAAGCTTTTCTTGAATGCATTTCACTTTATCTAATGATTCCCTCAGAAGATCAGTACCCCAAGGTCTAACCTTAAATGCATCAAACCACCCAATGGGAGACATACATCTTCTCCCATACAATGCCTCAAATGGGGCCATATCAATACTTGAGTGATAGCTATTGTTGTATGAGAACACTGCTAAGGGTAAGAAGTTATCCCAATGACCACCAAACTCTATCACACATGCACGAAGCATATCCTCCAAAACCTGAATCGTTCGCTCAGACTGACCATCGGTCTGAGGGTGAAATGTAGTACTAAGATCCAATCTAGTACCTAATTCAGCATGCAATGTTTTCATAAACATAGAAGTAAACTGCGTACCTCTATCTAATATGATGGAGAGTGGAACTACATGTAATTGAACAATTTCTGAGATGTAAATTTTGGCTAACTTCTCTGCTTTATAAGTCACCTTGACTGGAATGAAATGAGCGGACTAAGTTAATCTGTCAGCAATCACCCAAATAGAGTCATACTTACCCATCATTTTTGGAAGACCAACCACGAAGTCCATTGCAATTCTCTCCCACTTCCATTCAGGAATGGGCATTCTCTGAAGTGTCCCTCCAGGCCTCTGGTATTCATACTTTACTTGCTGACAATTCGGGAATTGAGCAACAAAATCAACAATGTCACGCTTCATCCTACTATACCAAAAATGTTGCTTTAGGTCACAAGTGCTCCTCATGTTCTTTCTTGCTCTTCGAGTATACCAGTATGTCATCAATGAATACAATGACAAAGAGATCTATATATGGCTTGAAAATCCCGTTCATCAAGCTCATGAAAGAAACAGGGGCATTCGTAAGCCCAAAAGACATTACTAAGAACTCATAATGCCTATACCTGGTCCGAAAAGCAGTCTTGGGCACATCCGTTGCCCGTATTTTCAATTGATGATAACCAGATCTTAAATCGATTTTTGAGAAGGTACAAGCACCTTGTAACTGATCGAACAAATCATCGATGCGAGGAAAAGGATACTTGTTCTTAACAGTTACCTTATTCAGTTGTCTGTAGTCAATGCACATCCGAAAACTTCCATTCTTCTTCTTCACAAACAAAACAGGAGCACCCCAAGGGGATGCACTTGGTCTAATAAAGCATTTCCCTAACAACTATTGAAGTTGGGCCTTTAACTCTCTTAACTCAGCGGGAGCCATCGTATAAGGGGGTATGGAAATGGGGAGAGTACCCGGCTCAAGATCATTGCAATAGTCGATATCCCTATCCGGTGGCATACCAGGAAGGTCTGCAGGAAACACATCCAGAAACTCACGGACTATTGAAACCGACTCAATCGAACGTACTTGGATAGTATCATCCCTGAGGTGTGCCAAGAAAGCTAAACAACCCTTTCTAACCATTCTCTTAGCACGAAGGAAGGAGATGATACGAACTGGAGTGGAAGTGTAGTCACCCTCCCATACTAACGGATCTGTCCCAGGCTTGGCCAATGTCACAGTTTTGGCATTACAATCTAAGATTGCAATGTTTGGAGAAAGCCAAGTCATACCCAGAATTACATCGAAATCAACCGTTTCTAAGATAACCAAGTCTACATGAGTATTGCTTCCCATAAAAGCCACAAGACAAGACCTATACACCTTTTCGACTATTACAGACTCATCCACTGGAGTAGAAACACGAATAGGCATGTCAAGCAATTCACAATGTAAATTAAGACCAGTAGCAAATGAGGAAGATACATATGAAAATGTGGATCGAGGATCAAATAATACAAAAGACATGCAATCACAAACCAAAAGATTACCTGTGATGACAGCATCAGATGTCTCCGCTTCAGATCTCCCAAGGAAAGCATAACAATGGGCCCTATCACCGGTCTGTCCGTTGCCCCTACCATGTTGCGCTGCAGTATTTCCAGTTTGCCCGTCACCCCAGCCGTTTTGATGACCACCATTACCTCGGCCACCACGTCCTCCCGAATAGCGGCCTCTTCCATGACCACCTCTACCTCTGACTATTGGGGGTCTGTAACTCTGTTTTGGACAATATCTCTTAATATGTCCAATTTCCCCACATCCATAACACTCTCTGGGTTAAAGAATAGATCTCTGTGAGAACGACGGAGTCTGGGGATATCCTCCAAACTCAGAGAAGTGTTGACCGGTCTGCGATGGACCCCCAGCTACAGTCTGTAGTGAAGACTGAATAGGGCTGGCCTCTAGAGTAAGAACCATTAAACTCGCCTCCTTTACGAAAACTCTTAGATGTCGATGCCATGGTTAAGTCGTCTGTCTTCACTCCCTCCACTTCTATTAAAAAATCTACCACCTTCTGAAAGGATTTTGTTGCAGCAGCTACCTATAAGGCTGAAATCCGTAGATCTGACCTCAACCCTTTCACGAAACGGCGAATCCGCTCTTGTGGACTGAAGCAAAGCTGGGTTGCATACCTAGATAGTGCATGAAACTTAGCCTCATAAGCAGTAACCGACATTCTACCTTTCTCTAGGCTCAAAAACTCATTTCTCCTCCTATCCCTCAAAGTCCGGGGTATATACTTCTCCATAAACAAACTAGAGAATGATGCCCAAGTCATAGGGGGTGCTTGTGCTGGTTGACATTCAACATACGATCGCCACCACATTTTGGCGTTCCCTTGAAATTGATAGGTCACAAACTCGACGCCAAATCATTCTACTATACCCATCTTGTGTAGTAGCTCATGACAATCAACCAGAAAACGGTAGGCATCCTCAGATTCAGCACCCTTGAAGACTGGAGGTTTCAATTTCAAGAACTTACTAAAGATTTCATGTTGATCACTTGTCATTATGGTCCCTGTAGTCAACCGAGGAAACATGCCTATTTCCAATGAGGCATCCATGTGGGGGAGCCAGAGCAGTTGCATGTTGTACTCCCGGAACCTGAGGCGCTGGTATAGAAAACATTGGAGGTGTCTGGCCCTGATCAGATAACCCACTAAGATAAGCAAGAACCTGATTAATCATTTCTGGGGTAGGTTGGGGTGGTAATTCCTCATTCTGCACTTGCTCATTCTCCCCTTCCTCCCCCTCTCTTACTATTTCCTCAGTCGGTGGAGGAGTCACCGCCCTAGTACCGGATGGGTTAGGTGCTTGTCCTCTTCCTCTAGAGCACGTCCTCCCGCGACCTCTACCCCGGCCTGTTGCCACTGCTCCTCTTCGAGCTACAGTCGCAGTGGCTGGCTCAGACGCCTCTTGTCTTGCCGGTGCTGGTATTGGCGCGGTTGTTGCTCTAGTAATAGCACGAAAGAAAGAAAGAATGGAATTTTCCTAAAGTCTTGTAGCCTCTCAAAGAAAAGTAAAGGTGTCCCCCTACCGTTCCTCAAGACTCTACTAGACTCGTTCTTGTGTGATGAGACTAACGAACCTAATGCTCTGATACCAAGTTTGTCACGACCCAAATCGAGTCGCGAGTGGCACCCACACTTATCCTACTATGTGAGCGAACCAACCAATCTAATCCCAAACATTTCAACCATAGTAAACTGAAAAATAATGCGGAAGACTTAAAACTCATTAATATTACCAATAATTAACTTCTAAAATTCAAAACTTATCATCCCCCAAAATCTGGAAGTCATCATCACAAGAACATCTATCCTCAAATCACTAAATCTAAGGGTATCTAAGAAACTAAAATAACTTAACAGCTAGTCCATGCCAGAACTTCAAGGCATCAACATGTGAAGAAGAAGATCCAGTACAAGCTAGAAATAATAGCTCACCCTGAAATCTGACGTGATGAAGACTGGCTAGAGTTGCGGTTGAGTTGAAGACGACGGTACGTTTGCTACACTCCACAAATAACAAAGAGAAAACATACAAGTAGGGGTCAGTACAAAACACGAGTACTGAGTAGATATCATCGGCCAACTCAAAATAGAAAGTAATATATATCAGATAATATCATAAAATCAACTACAATACTCAACAAGTAGCAGCAACAAGTACAAAGATCATTGATAATAACGCCAAGTACACCCATGAGGACTCAATCCTCCATACAATACTTATTTGGGAATTAGGTTCATTATTTTGAGTATATTAACATAATTCAAGATTCATTCTCTTTACTATCTTGGTGTCAGAACGTGACACTCTGATCCTCCTCATACTATCCTAGTGTCGGAATGTGACACCCGATCCACTACTACTATCCTGGTATCAGAACGTGACACCCGATCTATTAATACCATCCTGGTGCCGGATCGTGACACCCGATCCATTAATACTATCGTGGTGCCGGAACGTGACACCCGATCCATTAATACTATCCTGGTGCCGGAACGTGACACCCGATCCCCTCACCTCATTCTTTTAGTTCATCAAGCCTTCTTTTATACCAAGGCATCATCATTAACAAAGAGGTTTTTAAAGGTTTAAGATTCAACAGCCTCATCATGCTTATTTTATCACAATTATATAATCACATCATGCAAGCACACAATTAAGCATATAGAAGGGTTTACAATACTACCCAATACATATCATTCCCTAATAAGAGTTTACTATGGAATAGCATAAAACCATAACCTACCTCCACCGAAGAATTGAAGTTAAGAAATCTACTTTACCAATGCTTTGCTTTCTTCTTCGTTTCTCCCTATCTCGTTCGTTCGTCCCTCTCTTTCTCTTTTTTCTGATTTTTCCTTATTTAAACTCTTTTTCTTTTACCCTAATTACCATATAATTAAGTATAAAATATGACCAAAGTAACCCACTAATTAATTCAAGGTTATCTCCTTTAACCCCCAAGAAATTGAATTATTAACATTCAACCACTAACTTTATAATTATAAGTAGGAATAGTCCAAAACGCCCCTTAAAACCTTTCACAGAAATCCGACCCAGTCAGGGTTACGCAGTATGTGACGGGCCATCGTGCCTGCGACAATCTGTCCTGCTGCTTCCGTCACAAAGTTCAAAGACTAACTTTTCACTAAAGGGCCTATGACAGTCCGTCGTGCCCACGACGGTCTGTCCTGCCATGTCGTCGCGAAGTTCAGAGAGTTGTTCTCAGTACCCAATTTTTCTGAATTCTATGTGTTTTTGAATGAGACACCCTCGACGGTCCTTCGTGCCCATGTCAGTCCGTCGTGGGATCCGTCGACTCAAACAGTTATTACCAGAAATAAACTCTACTGCTCAAAACGACTAACAGGTCGTTACACTGATCTTGTTAGTGTTTCTCTATGAATATTGTGACTGTTGAATATTGAGTTGTTACTGAGAATATATAAACTAATAGGGTGTGGTAATGGAGTTGTGTGTTTGGTAAACTATGACTTGTTTGTAGTGTGGAGGTTCAGAAAGGGTGTAAGGAGTATCCGTATTTTGTTCCCTTAACTTGTGTTTAGAGGTTTGCTTGTTGGGTACCGCGTAGTTTGGTACTCACCCCTTGCTTTTACAAATTTTTGAATGTTACGAGCTTGGATTTTTGTGATACCTTCCATTCTCTTTGTTTCCGAGGTATCTTGTGGAGGATTGTGAGGTAGCTACTTGTCATCTCAGCGAACTTTCCTACTCCAGTTTATGACTTTGTTTTTACTTGAAAGACAACTTCATGTTATACTCGTATTTATTTCAATTCTAGTATTTACATTAGAGGCTTGTGCACGTGACTACCAAGTCTTGGGAACTGAATTAAGTTGAATTGTTTCCATATTAGTAACCGCTATTTGACTTTGGTTGCATTTCTGCATTTTATCAAAATCATTGGGTTAGGCTAACTTGTCTTGGTGGGATAAGACGAGTGCTATCACGCCCATTTTTGGGTCGTGATACTGAACCAACTCAGTTTTGACACCAACTAATTTACTATAAATTGAGTTAATTAGTTGGGTAAGGAAAAGACAAAATCACCCTTTAAAATTCTAGAGTGGACATTTCCTTTATCCAATAGCCCAATTTCCAAAGGGCATAACTCATTCATCGAAACTCGGGATTACGCAAACTCAGTGGCGTTGGAAAAATCATTGAAAGAGCTTTTCAACTATATCTGGAACTACACCTAGAACATCTTGACATAGGAGTTATGACTGTCTAAAACTTTCACACACTTACCAAATTTCAGATTATTAAAATTCTTTCATAATATAACTATTTCCGAATTCTAAACATTCTTCTAGTTTCATTTTAGTTGAGAGATGTTACCTAAGTCATTGAATTACAATTATTCCTCTTCAATGGTTTAGTAATATTGCTTATAATACATTTCCTCTTCTTGAGGATTCAGAGTACAATTTAACCAATGTCTACTAATTATTAATCTTAACAATTATCGATGTGTATGAAGTTATAGTTTACTATATCTGGCTTACGAATTGCAATGCGACCAATTAAAGATCTTGATTTCCTTTTTGTCCAAGTCTTCACCTTGGAATTCTCTATACATTTATGCTTGTGCTTCAGTGTCAATTGAGCACATTCTAAAATACTCGATCAACATTTCCTATTTGACACCATCTCTAAGCGATGACATTTTGTAAATTTTGGTTTTACCAATAAAACACTGGGAGATCATTTAGAATAGTATTTTATTTTTACTATTATAATTATTGTTAAAAGAAAGTGTGTATTATTATCCATTAATATGTGTACCTGAAGTTTTCGTGGAAGATGTAGTTGAAGGTTGATGACTACAGGTTGCATTTCAGTCAAATTTTATTCATATATTCTCCACAGTGCTTCAAGCTGTGAGATCCACCCCCATCTTGGAATGTTTGTATTTCGTCAATAACATTTTCGTTATCATCAAACTAAACATAAAAATCACACTGATCATGACCAAAATATAACTTGTAAAGATACTTTATTGCTTTGACTTCTGAGTAGACCTCAACATCAATGTGACAATTGTATCTTGTAAGTCGATAAGGGTTATAAGGTATTACACATTTATCTGTAATATTACTTCTACGAACAGTCTCTGTTCTTCCACCCATTCTTCTTTTATAAATTGGATATCCATCCTTTCCTTGAATTGATTTGTTTTTGTATAACCAAGGATAATGATATCTACACTGTCCATTTTTCATGTATGAGTTTGTTGGATGTTTGTTTACACAAGGACCATACATCATATGCTTGAGCACTAATTTATGCAAGATATGATACTCATATTTATCTGGAGTCTCTACTGAGATAAACCTATTGTACTGATTTCTTGATTTCATCATGTGCCTTTCTTTAAAGATGAGAAGGAGGTGTATGCGTGATAGTCCCCATTTTTGGAATTTTACAACGAGTACATGAGAAACAACAATTCCAAATATTTATTTCTTAAAATATTGGTCTTTTAGATCCTGCAATTTAGATTTAAATACGCTTGTCACCAAGTTAGGTTTATCTTAAGGAGTCTGTCCGAAGAGCGGTTCTTGTTTGATTTCAACCCATCTAGGATTACACATCATTGTTATAAAAAGATCTACATTCCAAAAATGTTGCACCAAATCCATTGCATCTATGTATCGATTTTCATATCTCATGGACCCCAACAAAAGATGATAAAATTAGTATTCTTTGCCCAATTTATCTCCCCAATATTTTTGTGTGCTGATACTATCAATGATGCCTTGATAAACCTCTCTCTAAAATTTTATTGTTTCTTTCTGAAATATTCTAGCCTTGTTTTTTCCTTATTTTACTTATATTTTTTGAGTAATGTGACAAATCTATTAGTACGTCGTTTAATCGTGAACTTTATATCTGATGTTATGATGTAGAGGTGAAGAACTAACATATAATCTATTCTAATATGAAATGTAAGATAGTATTATCATATACTTTCGGTCTTGAAGATATGTCAAGTATAGTGATCACTTCCTAATTATGATGACATGTAAAGGATACATCATCTGAGTATGAAATACATTTATTATTTATCCAATATCATCAATGAAAGAAATATCGATGACTAATTTAAGGCGAGATTTATATATTAGATTTGAATTTATATAATTAGGAGGAAAATAATTTAAATTTATAAAATTAACTTGATTGATAATTAAATTTGTTATATTAGACTTCTATTGATTTCACAATGTTGGTATTTATTAAATGTTATTAAATATACATAATTATTTAAGTAAATACTGACATTCTGTGGTCGGTAAATTAGTTATTCTAAAAAATACTGACATCGCGTGGTCGGTAAATTAAATATTTCTGTTTAAAAAAGAAGGATAATATCAAAATCCTAAGTCAAATTTATCTCTCTCTCACTCATTTCTCATACCCACCCCGACGGCGCCCCTTCACTCCGCATTGACCGGCGCCACCCACACCCTCTGCTCCGACCGGAAAACCCACGTGCGCCATCTTCTCTAACCGGCGAACCCACCCCAATCTGCATGTCGCATCTCAGCAATTGGAGATCGTGCCGCCTCCATCTCGATCGCACAACAATGGGTCATGCAGCAGCAGTGGGCCGGCGCCACCTCCATCCCTTTAACTCAAGGTGAATTGTTAGAACCTCTACAACAAATAATTTTTGTTTCCATTTAGTTGAAGTGTCTGAATATTAGCTAATCTAGTAAATTACAACTACTTGATAAAAAAAATGAGAATCAAGAATTTTTCATTCAAAAAGTCAAAAAAGGTAAGTAATAAGATAATAAAAATACGGAACCATAAGCTTAATACAAGAAAAGATAAGAAGAGATGTGTCTGCCTCTGTATATTTGATACCTTCTACCATAAAATCGATTCACTAGTCATCATTTGTTGGCTTCAATTGCCTAAAGATAAGTATAGAAGTAACTAATGAACTAGCTAAAAGAATTTGGCATTTCTTGTATACACATCTCCCATTTATTTTATTGATTCTTGATTAATAAGTTTCACAACTTATAGTGAACTACTTAGTTCACATCCTCTACTTTCTTACTCAAGGTAGATTAGTAGGTTGGTGGGAATCCGTACTTGAGTTGACCTCTTGATGCTAGTGAATCAAATTGAACAACTTTGAAATAAAATACAAAAGACTTAAGAGTATGACTTCATGCCCTACTTGATCTTCTTGTATGTAACATGTGCGTAAATAAGTTCAAACTCTATTTTTCTAGAGTTAATTTCTTTCCCTCTTTTCATGCTAGGCCACTCAGGAAGCTCAACATCTAAAAAAGTTGATACAAGATTATATATCTTCTTTCATCAAATTAGGAGATAAGGTTTTCTGATTCCAAATTTCCAAAGTATAAGTACAATTTTTTTCTATAATGTGCTTGTTTCCATTATTGATACTTAGATTTAAATATGTGATAATTTTTTTATGTGCATTAAGCGTTTGTTAAGCATAAGTACCAACAATCTTTGATCTTATTGATGACAAAATTAATTTTCTTGAAAGATCGATTTGTGTTCATCTAGTGTTGACACTTAGGTTTAAATTTAGAAATAATAAATTTGTTAAGCATAAGTACCAAAACTACTTGATCCTAGTGATTGTATAATCGATTATCTTGCAAAATAGATTTGTGTCCATCTAGTGTTGACACTTAATTTTAAATTTAGAAACAATATATTTGTTAAGCATAAGTATCAACAGTAGTTCAACGTATTGATGACAAAATCGATTTTCTTGTAAGATAGGTTTGTGTTCATCTAGTATTGACAAATAGCTTTAAATTTTGAAATCATATATTTGTTAAGCATAAGTACTAACACTAGTTGATCCTATTGATGACAAAATTGATTTTCTTGGAAAATAGATTTGTGTCCATCTAGTGTTGACAGTTAGCTTTAAATTTAGAAAATAATATATTTGCTAAGTATAAGTACCTACACTAGTGTACCCTATTGGCGACAAAATTGATTTTCTTGCAAGATCGAGTTGTGTTCATCTAGTGTTGACACTTAGAAAGTTATTTACTAAGTTACAATTATATAATGTGGTTTGGTTGGTGAATATAGTATTGGATTTAAGTTAAAACTAAACTAATTAGACTTTAGAAAGTTGTTAAGTTATTTAATTAGTTAAATCAGTGACTATAGTGTTAGAATTAACTAAAACTAAACTAACTAGACTTAGAAAGTTCTTAAATTGTTTAATAAGTCAAATTGGTAAATATAATGTTGGAATTAAGTTAAAACTAAAGTAATTAGATTTAGAAAGTTTTTAAGTTATTTAATATTTTAAATTGGTTACTAATGTGTTGGAATTAAGTTAAACTTAACTAACTAGACTTAAAAAGTTGCTACGTTGTTTAATAAGTTAAATTGGTGAATATTGTGTTAGATTTAAGTTTAACGTAAACTAACTTGAGTTAGAAAGTTTTTCAGTTGTTTAATAAGTTAAATTGATGAATATATTATTGGAATTAAGTTAAAACTAAACTAACTAAACTAAAAAAGTTCTTAAGTTGTTTAATAAGTTAAATTGGTGAATATAGTGTTGGAATTAAGTTAAAACTAAACTAACTAGGCTTAGAAATTTGTCAAGTTGTTTAATAATGTTAAATATGTTAGTATAATTTTGGAATTAAGTTAAAACTAAACTAATTAGACTCAGAAAGTTGTTAAGTTGTTTAATAATTTAAATTGATGACTTTAGTGTTGGAATTAAGTTAATACTAAACTAACTAGTCTTAGAAAGTTGTTAAGTTTTTTAATAAGTTAAATTGGTGAATATAGTGTTAGATTTAAGTTAAAAATAAACTAACTTGGCGTAGAAAGGTTTTAAATAAGTTATATTGGTGACTAAATAGCTTAGAAAGTTGTTAAGTGGTTAATAAGTTAAATTGGTTAATATATTATTGGAATTAGGTTAAAACTTAACTAATTAGGCTTAGAAAGTTGTTAAGTCTTCAAATAAGTTAAATTGGTGACCATATTATTGGAATTAAGTTAAAACTAAACGAATTAGACTTATAGAGTTTTAAGTCTTTATTAAGTTAAATTGGTGAATATACGATTGGTATTAAGTTAAAATTAAACTAATTAGACTTAGAAAGTTGCTTAAAAAGTTAAATTGGTATAAATGTCATTGGAATTAAGTTAAACTAAACTAATTAGACTTATAAAGTTGTTTAGTTTTTCAAATAAGTTAAATTGGTGAATATATTATTGGAATTAAGTTAAAACTTAACTAATTAAACTTAGAAAATTGTAAAGTGGTTAATAAGTTAAGTTGGTGAATATATTATTCGAATTAAGTTAAAGGGAAAAGGGTCTGATCTACCCCTCAACTTTGTCATTTAGAGCTGATATACCCATTGTTATGAAAGTGGCACATATATACCCTTACTTGTAAACAAATGGCACACATATACCCTTTTCCTCTAACGGAAATGAAAAAAAATATAATTTTAATCTAAATTTTTATCATTTTTTTCTAAAAAAATATAATCTCATATGAGTAAATTTAATTCTCCTCAAACATATTTTTTGTTTTAACTTTTTTTTATTTCAATGACTAATTTATAATTATTATTTTGATAGTCAAATTTATTTATGTTTCACTAATATTCTTGTAAAACTTATTGTAAATGACCAAATGTTTTCTTCGAATACGAAATTCGATTACAATACACAAAGAAAATAATTTAAATTTTTTTCTTCAAACTAAGGAATGAAATACAAAAACAAAATAATAATAATAAGAAACTCAAATAATTATAATAAAAGAAGTCAAAAAATAATTTATGTATGAAAAAAATTAAAATATACCTTGAACTTTGATAGAAGAATCATATATACCCCTAAATAATTTTTTTTTTTTAAATAAAAGTAATAAATATAAATTTAAAACTAATTTTTTAACTTCCTTTAAATGAAGGGTATATGTGAGCCATTTTGTAATGGCAGGGGTATATGTGAGTCGTTTGTCTAACGGTAAGGGCATATATGAACCACTTTTATAACGAGGGGTATATTAGCTCCAAATGACAAAGTTGAGGGGTATATCAGACCCATTACTAAATTAGTTAGATTTAAAAATTGTTAGGTTGTTTAATAAGTTCAATTGTGGTCTCTAGTTTTAGAATTAAGTAAAACATAAATTAACTAGACTTAGAAAGTTGTTAAGTTTGTAATAAGTAAATTGGTGATATATTATTGTAATTAAGTTCAAACTAAACTAACTAGACTTAGAAAGTTGTTAAGTTGTTTAATAAGTTATATTGGTGACTATAATCTTAAAATTAATTTAAAACTAAACTAACTAGATTTTGAAAGTTTTTAAGTTGTTTAATAAGTTAAATTGGTAAATATATTTTTGGAATTAAGTTAAAACTACACTAATTAGACATAGAAAGTTGTTAAGTTCTTCAAATAAGTTAAATTGGCAAATATATTATTGGAATTAAAGTAAAACTAGACTAGTTAAACTTAAAAAATTGTTAAGTAGTTAATAAGTTAAATTGGTGAATATATTATTGGAATTAAGTTAAACTAAACTAGTTAGATTTAGAAAGTTGTTAGGTTGTTTAATAAGTTCAATTGTGGTATATAGTGTTAGAATTAAGTAAAAACTAAATTAATTAGAGTTAGAAAGTTTTTAAGTTGTTTAATAAGTTAAATTGGTGAATATAGTGTTAATATTAAATTAAAACTAAACTAACTAGACTTAGAAAATTGTTAAGTGGTTGATAAGTTAAATTGGTGAATATAATGTTGTAATTAAGTTAAAACTAAACAAATTAGACTTAAAAAGATGTTAAATTGTTTAATAAGTTAAATTGGTGACTATAGTGTTGGAATAAAGTTAAAACTAAACTAACCAGACATAGAAAGTTGTTAAGTTGTTTAATAAGTTAAATTGGTAAATATAATGTTAGGATTAATTTAAAACTAAACTAACTAGAGTTAGAATGTTTTTGAGTTCTTCAAATAAGTTAATGTAATTTAGTTGGTTAATATAGTGTTCTAAGTATGTTTAAATTAAAATTAAAATTATCATTAGTGTTTGTGTGGATGGATCCTGATTGTGGTTTGATGTATAATAGAAACAATCATGGTCGAGCGATGATTCCAAAATTTGCAGATGGTGTCACTAGATTTATAAATCATGCAAAGACACTTGATGATTTTTTAACTTCAATATTGATTAGGTGTCCGTGTGTTAACTGTGAAAAATTGAGATATCATACAATAGAGACTGTTTCTATGCATCTTATGAGGAATGGATTCAAACCATTGTATACAATTCGTACTAGTCATGGTGAGGTTAAAAGTGAAATTATGTTTAATAACTTTGGTGTCGGTGAAAGAAGAAGATCTACAAAGCGTAATTATTTCCAAGGTTCTAGAATGTCAGATATGGTTGATGATGCTTTTGGGATGCATTTTGATTTTGAATTTGGGGAAAATGTAGATGAAGTTCCAATGAAGAAGCAAACAACTTTTATGAAGAATTGTGTGATTGTACTAGTCCTTTGTTCAATGGGAGTCAACACTCCAAATTGTCTGTTGCACTTAGATTGTTGAGTATAAAAACATGACAATAATATTTCTCAACGAGGAATGAACTCTATGATAGATATTATGAGAATTAGTTGAATCAAATGTAAAGATTCTTTATTCTAATTATAAAGCAAATGCATTGGTGCCTAAGTTAGGATTGTCCTCGATAAAATTGATTGTTGTGAAAAAGGTTGTATGTTATACTATAAGGAGGATGTTGATCTAGACTCATGTAAGTTTTGTAGTCTCCCTCGCTATAAGACTGGTTCTACTGGAAAGAAACTTGCAATTAATACTATGCATTGTTTACCTCTTATACCAAGATTGAAGAGGTTTTATGCATCAAATAGCTCTGCTCCTCATATGAGATGGCACCATGAAAATAGAAGGCCACCTGGTCTCATGTTTCATCCATCTGATGGAGAGGCTTGGAGACATTTTGATAGAACTTATCCAAATTTTGCCGTTGAACCAAGGAATATTACGTTGGGTTTGTGTGTGGATGGTTTCACCCTTCTTTCAGTTGGGGCTGCACCATATTCTTTTTGGGCTTTGTTTATTACACCATATAATCTTTCACCTGATATGTGTACGACAATTCCATATATATTTCTAAATTGTGTCATTCCTTGCCCGAGTAATCCAAAAAGCATGATTGATGTGTGCTTACAACCTTCGATTGATTATTTGAAATTATTGTGGTCTAAGGGGGTAGAAACATGGGAGATTTGAATATTACATGGAACAGAAAAGAAAAATTTGTGACTGGGTGGAAAGGTTAAAAATGCCAGATGGATATGATTCAAATTTGGGAAAGAGCATTGACATGGAGTGCAGAATATTACATTGGATGAAAAGTCACGACTCTCATATTTTCATGGAAAAATTACTTCCGATTTCTTTTTGTGGATTGCCCAAAAACATATGGAAACCGATGAAAGAGATCAGTTCGTTCTTCAATTACTTGTGTTCTAACACATTGAGAACTGAGAATATGGTTCGGATGGCCGAAAATATTGTTGTCATAAGCAATGAGTTGGAGAAGACTCTTCCACCTTGTTTCTTTGATGTGATGGAACATCTTCCCATTAACCTTGTTCATGAAACCCTAGTTGGTTGTCCAGTTAAATATAGGTGCATGTATCTTTTTGAGCGGTAAGTAAGTATAACAAATTTATTCTCATTTGAAAAATGGTTCATATATCTTTTGAAATTATATATGTAATTTAAAATTTTACAAGAGCATTGGAAGGGCTAAAAGGGGTATTAATAATAATCATAGGGTGGAGGGATGTATGACTCAAGTATATCTAGCTAAAGAAAGTTCCCACTTTTGTTATTACCAACTGATGATTATGTGTCGTGTTTAACAAACAAAACTAATCAACATGATGATACTGAGAATGATCCCGCAGTCCAATCATTATCAATTTTCAACCAAACGGATAAGGGTTAAAAAAGCGTACATTGCGCAAACTTACCGAAAAGGAGAAAAAATCTGCAGAGCTTCATGCCTTAATGAATTGTCCAGAAGTCCAACCCTTCTAAGAGTAAGAAATTTAAATGTGTAAAAAACATATATTCAACAACGATTTGGTCAAGGAAACTAACTGTATTTTGTATGTGATTCTACAGTTATTTTGTGAGCCAATATGGTCATGATCAAGTGTTTCCATCATTTATAATATGGTATACTATTTGGGTAAAATTTGTTATATATATACCTATTCACATATTAGTTTACTCCTGTTTCTACTAAGATATCCTTTAATTAACTTACCATATATAAGTCTACAATTCACAAAATTTTGCCACTTTGATCAATTATTCAAGGATATTTCTTCACGAGCGATTACAGTTCACACAATGTCCCAATATATCGTTAATGGTATTAAATTTTCCACATAGAAATATTCAAAGAATAAGAAAACTAATAATAGTGGTGTTTGGTTTAAAGATGATGATGGAAATCAAAATGAAAATATTGATTATTTTGGCGTCCTACAATAGATTCTAGCGTTGGAGTTTTCGGGTTGGCCAATAAAGAAGTAGTACTTTTCATATGCAAGTGGTTTGATCTAACTTCAAGAGGTACAAGGGATCTTAAGCAACATAATAACATTGAATTCAAGCACACTACGAGGTACGAGCCTTATGATCCTTTTATTATTGCACAGAATGTTAAGCAAGTGTACTATGCTCTTTATCCATTGCGTAGGGTTAAGTATGATTGGTGGGTTGTAATCAAAACAAAACCAATGGGGCGAGTGGAAATTGAGAATGAATTGGATGTTAAATATAGAAATTAAATATTACGTATGCATCAAGTGGTGGATGCTGAGATAGAAACGAATTTGGCGCATCCTGGTCACATTTTTGAAGAAGTTAGAAGAATTAGATATGCCTACAAATATGGAGGAGGAGGTAGGAGGAAACTTGTGAAGAATATGAATAAATAAATGAGGAGGAAACATTCGAAGATGATGCAAATGAATGGATAGATAATGAAGAAACATCCAAAGAAGATGAATAACAATTTTTATGTTTAGTTGGTATATTTTTAGCTATTCATATTTGAGTATACTTTATAGTTTAATAGTTTTAATGTTTATTCAACATTGTGAAAGATTTGGATTAAGCCTTACGTTATGATAAATTTTTTTGATATATTTGTTCGACATTGTGACACTATTTTGCACTATTCTTTTTAATCTTTATCTTTAATTGATATAGATGGTAGATAAAGACAAGTGTAAATAAAAAATTTCAGCTAATCCAAAAAAGAAATTTAAGGCCAATGATATGAGAAGGTCCACTAGGGTGGTGATATCTAATGAGCCCTCTAGAGTTAATATTTCAAAACGAGCCTCAGGTTTAGCTACTCGCTCTTCACACCAGGCACATAATGCCTCTACTCATGTGACTCCTCTTGTTCATCTTGTATTTCAAACATACCTAGAACAAAAGTTTTAACATCTTTGTAAGACAACAAAGTTTATGAACATTTTCACAACTAGAAAATTAAAACTAGTAGCGAAACTAGAATCAGAAACAGACTTAAAAAAAATATACGAAATGTTTTTCTTAAAGAAGAATTTGTGTTAATAAGTGTCTAAAAATTTTTACTGATTCCAAAAAACTTTGCAGAAATACGAAGTTACCAAGTTTAATGAACCAGTGAAGAAAAAAGAATAGAAGAACTGAAATTTAATTAACAAATCTAAAATTTGTAAAACACGTACCAGAATCTGGAAAATTTTTAATCGGAAAAAGATCAAGTCCGCTGAACTCATGGTGTCCCCTTAAGGAAATTATTCCCCTCTAGTATCCGAGGTTTCATTTGGAATATGACCCCAGGGTAAAATGATCTCAATCACCAGAGTATAGATACCAGAAACTCCGGTGTCAGCGAACCACTCATTGACAATAAAGTAAACTTAGAATACTAGATTTATTAGTTCAAGAAGAAGTCCATAAGTTCTATATTAAAAGGATAGGAAATCCCTCGAGTTATAGAAAACAAAGGGTAATGCAAAAAGGTTCTTATTCTGCCTTACCGGAAAGGTCACAAACCTTTGGAAAAGTCATAATCTTTCAGAAAGGTCGTCACCTTTCATAAAAGTCACAACTTTCCATAAAAATCACAACTTTTCATAAAAGTCGCAACATTACATAAAAGTCACAACTTTTCATAAAAGTTGCAACTCTTCATTTTCTATTCACACCTTTTTAAAATACAACAACTCCATAATATGGTTATACTATTTTTACACCTACTATGACACCTAGATCAGGTTACCAAGCATTGCAAGGCTATCCACATCTTGGTCGTGAGATTACCATACCATCAGATAGTTCTAGTCATTACAATAATTTGAATATTAATAGTGGATCAATTGGATTTTCAAATATTCATGTTAAATCCTATGGCTCGGAGACTAATACTCCCACCACCCATGACTCAGATGCACATGTTCCTCATCGAGGTTATAGATACAATTTTTGGAGACTTGTCATCAAGCCATTAGGATACAAGTATGATTTATTTATGTTTCATCTTTCATTTGTATTTTTATATTTTAATTAATTGATCGATTCTTTTTTACCAATATTTGTCAATGAACTCATATTTCAGCTTACGTCCGGATGTGGGTATGTCAAACATTATTTTAAAGTGCATCGGTACTCACAATAATGGTGTGTACCCGACTTGGGGTTCGACTCCAATTAACAACGGGGGGCAGATGTTCAATGAATTTAAGGTAAGAATGTGTATTAATTAAATTCACGTCATATACATTTAAATTCACTATTCATTTGAACAATAAATATTAAGTCATTTTTCATGACAAAAATAGTATGTATGGGCTCCCGAACATGAGGAAGAAGTTCAAGAAAACTTCAAGGTTAAAACTTCAAAGTTGCTTTCTAGCACATTTGGTGAATGTCGGAAAAATAATAGAATTCTTATGTTTATGGTAGCAACTCGATGGGATCTATTACTAGGACATTAGGGTACTGACGAAAAGCTAAAAAAGAGGAGTGAGATTGGGAAGATGGCTAGCGCATCAGAAATGGGAGGCTCTTTACACACCAGTGGAGCTATTAGCCTAGTTACTAGGAAGGAAAGATGGTATAGTTTCTTAATTTTGTAAAATATATAACTTTCTTTTTTGATATGTAGTTTTTGGAGATTAAATTATTCTTGTGTAAGCCGAAAACTGTAGAAGAGTTGTTCAAGGTTACTCATGTCAATAAGAGTACGAACTCCTAGAAGAAGAAAGAGGATTGAACCACGTGCTCAAGAGGCATATGCAAGAACTCTATTCAAGTTAATATTTTTTCGCTTTATTGTATAGATTACATTCTTATTCGTAGAGTTTTTTATTTAAATTACAGAATAGGTTTATACAAATGTCTCTGGAATATCGTATTACTCTACCTCTTGAGAGCTGGGACAAATCAGTTACACAAGAATAAAGTGAGAATCTTTGGAAACAAAGTACAAGTGAATCGATTAGAGGTTTAGTCTACGGCTATCCAGAAAGTACAGATAAAAATAAGCAGGTTTGTTATTGTTGTTCAACATCCTATAGCTTCGATGGCGGGGGAAGAGACAATATCTGCAATGGAGGGTAAGATAGATTTTCTCAATGCCGAGCTTGCTACTGTAACATTAAAGGAAGCAGAGAACAAGAAGTATCTGGCGCTTCAGACCCAACTAATATTTCTTTTTGAAATAGGAAATATTCTTGATCCATTTCTGGCAAGAGTGATGATGGAGCTGATCAGGAGGGTGATGAAAATGGTAAGGGTGATAAGGAGATTCAGGTTATAGGGAGCAGTTGTATTGGTTTGACATTTTAGACATTTATATTTTTGGAATTGTTTGATCATATTTTAGTTTATTTGAAGTTGGATGAAGTTTATTTTTAAATAGTTTAATATATATTTTGAAAATATTGTGTTAATTGGTTGGATGATTTTTATTTTAAAATATTTCATTTGGAATTCTTTGGGTTAGAAGAAGATTATTTTGAAATAACTTATTTGGAATTGTTAAGGTTGTTTTGATATAAATATACAGGTGAGATACTAAAATTGCAGCTGAATGCTGCCAGTTTTCTAGCAGAAATACCAACTTCCAGAGGTACGAATCTCAAAAAAAAAACCAAAAAACCGACCTCTAGAAGTCAGAATCTCAAAAATAAGAAATACAAGTACTAACATTCAAAGGTCGGAATCTCAAAAATAAGAAATAAAAAATACCCACCTACTGAGATCGGAATCTCAAAAATAACTAATAAAAATACTGACCTATAATGGTCGGAATTTTAAAAATAAGAAATAAAAATACTTACCAATGGAGGTCGAAATTGAAAAATTAAGAAACAAAAATACCAAACTCCAGAGGTCGGAATCTCAACAATAAAAGAAATTAATATACCAACCTCGGGATATTGGAATCTAAAAAATAAGAAGTAAAAATACCGACCTCGGGAGGTCAGAATAAAAAAAAATAAATGAAAATATCAACCTCTGTAGGTCGGAATCTAAATGTATGAAATAAAACTACCGACTTCCGGAGGTTGCAATCTAAAAAATAAGAAATAAAATTACCGACCTTTGGAGGTCGGTATTAATAAATTTGAGAAATAAATATTCTGACCTCCGGAAGATGGAAATAATAAAAATAAAATATAAGAAATATATAAAAATTACCTCATACAGTCGAAAAATAAAATAATGAATTTTATCAACTTAAATTGAAACCGACCTCGAGAGTGAGTAAATACCGAATTCAGTGGTCGGAATTGAATAGCGACCAAGATTTTTCCAACCTAAGATGGGAAGTCATTTTTTGGTGAGTTTTCAGGCAATACTGACCTCAAGAGTTCGGTATTTTTAGGTCGGTATTCACTGTTTTTAGTAGTGATCCCTTTTCCTTACAAACAAAACTGAAATGCCCCAAGGTGAGACCCTTGGTCGAATGAAGACTTTATCTAACAAATCTCACTTGTTCTTTCATCTCTTTTATCTCTGTTTTTGCCATTCTGTTTGGCAAAATAGATATAGGACGAGTATGTAGAATGACTTCTATGCCGAAGTCTATCTCTCTTCCGAGTGGGACTCTGGGTAGATCATCAAAAAAGAATTCTTGAAACTCTTTCACTATAGAAACTTACTAATGGGAAGGTACCTCAACATTTGAGTAATTAACTCGAATTAAGTGATAGAGACACCCATTTGAAACTAGCTTTCTCGTCTTAGTGTATGAAATTGAAATGACCCTTAGGAAATACTGGACTACTACTCCACTCTATGACTGACTCATTAGGAATTTGGAACTTGACAACTCACGTTCTACAATCTATTGACGCATAACAGGCATGAAGACAGTCCATACCCGAAATGACATCAAAATCTACCATATGTGTTTCTCCTACATTAACTATGGTGTTATTGTGATTCATGGAAGCAAGACAATCACGATAGACTTTTTCCATTAGAATAGACTCCCCAACAAGTGTAGAAACACAAAATGGTTCCCAAAGTTTTTCGAGAAGAATCTAAAGCTGATTTCTAACATAAGAAGTTACAAAAGATAAACTTGTTGTTGTGTCTACAAAAGCATAAACAACAAAAGTAAAGACTTTGATCATACCCATGACGACATCTGGAGAGTTTTCTTGCTTTTGGCGGCTAGTGATTGCATAGAGACAGTTTGCCCCTTCGCCAGTACCAGAAGTGGCTCCGCTGGTGGAGCAACTGATGAAGATTGGGCTCTATTGCCCGTTTTTCACATCCCTACTTATTCTTGGGACACTTTCATGTAGTGACCCTCTTGACCGCATATGAAAAAACCCGAGTGGCCATCACGACACTTACCGATATGGTTTCTGCCACACCTACCATACGCAGGAGCCCAACTACCTCCTTGTGCCACACTACCTTGGGACTGTTCTGGTGTAGCCTTAAAGTTCTATGAATTTCGACCATTATAATTACCTTTATTTCTCTGCGCAGGTGCACTAGCAGATGATGGTGCATGTCCCTTTTGATTATGAAATTGTTGTCACTTGAATAACCCTTTTGTTGACTAGACTTATACCTACTCTTAGATTTCTTGTTCCTATACTCTTCTTTGTTCCTCAACTTCTCCTCTTTAACTTGTTGCACATAGACCATTAACTTGAAATGTCCATTTCCTTAGTCAATATTGATGCCCTACCATCACTTCTTGAAGCACAACCCAAGCCAGCAGCAAATAAGCTCATTCTTCTTCTCATATGCTTAACCATCTCCAGACAAGAGCGAGATAGTTGGGTCAACTTTATCCCATACTCATGAACACTCAAGGAGTCCGGTTAGGGAGTAAGGAAATCTTGTCCTTTTCTTCCTTCGGTTATGGAGGAAAGAAATGCCCTAAGAAAGCTTATTTCAAATAAAGCCCAACTCAGATGTGGTGAATCCTCACATGTGCCCTCCTTCCACTAATCAAACCAAGTTGTAACCACATTCTTGAGTTGGTATGAAACACGTTCGGCTCTTTCAACACAAGTAACATGCATCACATTGAATACCTTCTTCAACTTTTCCACAAAATTTTCTGAACCTCCGTGATGCTTGAACCATTGAATCTTGGGGGATTCATCCTCATGAATTCTCAATTCTTCGTATAAATAACCCCTTCTTGTCGAGCTCGTCTTTGTTGCACGACTTGATTGTTTACAACTTGACTAAACATCCTAATAGCGTCACGATACTGAGCATTGGAAACTTCCCCTTAAGGTGTTACATCAAGTGCATTAAATACCTCTGGTTCCTCAACATTTCTCATGACTAGTCAACCTCCGACTGCTCTTCGTGGAGGCATGATGATCTAAAATACATGCAAGCATAAATTATAGGGAATTTTTTAGAGATAAACTTAAACGCACGAAAATAATTATAAAAGATGTGAATAAATTCCTAAATGTCACAGCCTCCTAATAATAGATATGGCACGCTTCACACCGATGACTAAAAATCTACAGACACGACTTCATAGACTCCCTAGAACTCTTGAACTATGTTCTCTAATACAAAGTTTGTCACACCTGGAGCCTACACCTTGGACATGGCCGGAACCCAATGACCATTGTTGGCCTTGAGAGAACCCTTGTCCTAGCTTACTTTACTCAGTGGAAGGCTTCACTTAACTAAATTGTATAGCTGGAAATATTTCCATGGGAAATACTTTAAATAATAGTCTTGGCCAAAATGACACTTAAGTCTCAAAACTATATATATATATATATCTTTAAATAATGAGAGACCTGAAATTGACTTTCTAACTTTATATATTTCTCTGAACGTATACTTATACTACTGTGAATGTTGGACAAACCCCACAACATTCTATGAAAGAAATATAAAAATCAATTAAAGAGTTCTTTGGAATACAAGGAGGCTCACCACTAACTCTGAATGTTCTATCTGGATCAACGAGGCACTAGAAGTTGATCCTATTTACCTTCGTCTGCATCATAAGACGATGCAGGCCAACTAGAATCACTATATTGATTGTTCGAGTATGCAAGTTGGAATGCTAAACGACAACTAGTAAGCTTGAAAGGATTAAGAATGAACTTATCGTGGCTCTTTTCAACTTAAGAAGTCATAACTCAATATAAAGCAGTAAAGACACATGTAATATATATATATATATATATATATATATAGGTTATAAAATAGTGTAAAAACTTATTTGATTAAAGGAAATTCAATAATAAATTCAAATTTACTTATATATAAAAGTAATATAGTTTAACTGGGAGATTCACTAACCGACAACCATCATTATGAGCCTAAGCGATGGTATAATATTGTACCTCACGTTACAAGAGGACCGCCCTATACCTTGCCATCGATGTAGAACCTGAACTACTAAGTGTATCCACTACTCTATGCTAAAAATGTACTAAGGAATCATCTAAAAAATATGATCTTTTATGTGTCCATTTTGGCTACATGGTTTATGGAGACTTGAGTTGATATGGATTTAGGTCCCTACATCGGTGCTCAATAATACTTCCAAAATACTTAGCTCATATGTTTGTAAACAACTTCATCTTTGGTTTTAGGTAATTGATCAAACATAGCTTTCAAAGCTTCTATTGGAAATCATAGTTCCTCATTTCAAAACTAGTCAAAGACTCTGTGGAAGTCTAGTTTCCTTTCTTTCTCAAGATGTAAAAACATTTATACTCTTAGGGACTACATAGTTCCCTTATAACTTTTGAGACTTAGAATCAACTCTTTACTCAATTCTCAACTTTTAGCTTGAGCCTAAAACAATTAAAAATGTTTATAAAAGACTCTTGAAAACTCTACGAACTCACTTTGAGTTACTTCTTAACTTTTAAAATTGACTCTTAACTTCTTTAACTTTAATATTAACTTTCCTTGAATTGGATTATGGTTTCAAAGACAATGATCACATGTGTATAGATGATTTCATGATGTTTAGAATTATCTTAAAATGTTGGAATAAACTAGGAATTATAGGTACATCACTTAGGAACTAGTACGAAAAGATGGGGCGAAAAGAGATTTCTAGGTGACCCTGGCGCTCTGGGAGGTGTGTGGCGCCACAACCTGATGGAAAGAGACTGTCCTAAGAGGATATGGCTGGCGCAGCGTGCCAGGCTCTGTAAGACAAAGCCTGCCCTGAGGGGCTCTAGCATGAGCGCACCCGAAGGCTTGTCAGACAAGATTTTCAATGTTTCTTCTCCGATTTTCAATTTTAAACCTTCTGAACTTCCATGGATCTCCCCCAAAATACATAAGATTACTAAAATTCTCAATACCCAATAGTTCAGACTCATAAAATATCTTGAAATCATGAATCAAACAACCGAAGGTACACTACAACTCAACCAACAAGAATTCAACGGTTTTACATCAAGAACATCAATGTTCACCATGCAATTCACTCTAATTGCACTAAAATAAAAATATGGTTGTGTTTTTTGCTGAACCCAACATAGAAATATCTCACATGTCGTAAAGGAATCACCCTCGACTAAGTTCACTTAAAGATCTTGGCATTCTTGGCGAAATCTTGCTCTTTTCTCCTTTCTCCTTCTTCTCTTCTCTTTTCTCCCAAACCCTAATCGTATTTTCAATCTTTTCAAAAATAATTTAATGCTTAATTTACCCCTAATAAATTCTTAAAACAAATTATAAAATAGTAGGGTGAAAAGAATACATTACCCTTACAAAAATCCGGATTTAACGTTCCCTAACCATATAAAGAACTGACTCTAACTCATCCTAAGATAGAAGTTATTGCCGTTTGTAAATGACCAAAAACTCACTTATGAACTTTGGAATTTTTCCAAATTCTTCCTATTATTTCTAAAAATAATTATTCTTAATTTCTTTGTTTAATCCTAGCTATTTCGGTTTACAAGATATTACAAATGCCAAGTAATAATTTTATTCATAATTATTTCTTAATTTTTAATTAAATTATTAAATGAAGACAAAATCAATAAATTTTCTATTTTATAAAATAAAATAAAATTATTCTTTCTCTCACCTTTGCTCCACCGCCCCATACCCACAATCACTATAAAAACTCAGCCATCTCCATATCCTCGCATTTTTCTTCTTCATTTTTTTATAGGAAAGAGGAGGCATCGCTTTATTCAAATGAAATTAAATAGAAATTTACAAATTATGAAAAATAAATTGGGAGCATTTTTGGGAGCATTTTTGGAGTGTTCATAAAAGAAAGAGAAAAAGAAAAGGACGTCGTCGTCGTCGGCCAAAGTCATCGCTGTCATCGTAGTTTTTCTTTCCTCATCCAACCTACACAAAAACAACCTAAGCCATCGCACCACCAGATTTAGCACAAATAAATCTTCTCCACCTCATTGCTCGTCTCTCTCATGCAACTGCCATTAAGTGGTCTTGATGACCACTTTTGACCGGTGAATCATTCGTTGATCTTCGGTGTTGGTAAATCGTGGAGAAGGAAAACATATTTGGTCTGAAGTGAAAACGGAAAAAAGCAAGGGGAAGTGGGGAAGAAGAAAAAAATTTAATTAATTGTTTTTTAAATAAGTATTTTTTTAATATCTTTTTTTTTTAACCTAAAGAAGTTATTGACTCGCCTTAAGGTGCATGAAGTCACACAATTTTGCAAAATCAAACATCTTAAAGACGCATAATCTTGGTCTACGGTCTGGGGAATTGGTTAAATTGTGTTTTATTGAGTTTAAGGGTCCAGATAATAGAGGAGTAACTAGAGGGTTCAAAATACAAACTGAGACAAGTATAATGGTCCATCAGACCATTTTGTCTTTAAAAGTTAGTGAGACCAGCATCACCGTTAGGTCCACTAATGACAAAACGGCCTGAAGGGTTAAGGTGGAAAATTGTCTTCTCATCAAGATATTTCTCGGGGATAACATTCTTGATGACACGCTCTTTGTGATCACGAGTGATTTCATCATTAGTAACAATCTCATCATGCTGAGTGGAGATCAAAACAGTGTGAACACATACAGGAACCATAGCACCGTTGTCATTGTGGTACTCAACAGTCAAGTCCTGATTTATCCTTTGATTGCACAAAATTCCTACATTGCCATAACATTGTCAATCCTTGGTAGAATTTTCTTCATTGTTAAATATATGTATAACTATTTTCTTAATTGCTTCATTTATAAAGGAGTCAAATTGGGATATGATAGATTAAAAAATTGAGTATGATTAAGAGATAATAAAAATTTAGTATATGAAGATATCATAAAAATTTTGTGAGAAATTCGCAATAGACAAGTAAAACTCACCAATAACAAATTATGTACTTTTATGAGTTTGCTACTACACTTCTTTGCAAATGTAGTGCCACTCTTGCTCTTCAATATCTATGGCCTTCATATATCTTGGCCCATTCTTGGGGTCGTTATTCGGTCCTTATTTGTTATTTGATATTTATATTTTTAGAAAGTGTACTGACGAGTTGGTTTCCCAGTATTATCTTTGTATTCATCGAGTTAGTAATTACATCAAGTGGCGTGAGTTTCCATATCAGGTTTGTATTCCTATAGACACATTCATTTTCATGTACTTTAAGTATCATTATTCAATTTACCATATCAATCAATATTGGTGTAGGTAATTCTCGTCATGAATATGCCTAGAGACTAGTTTAATACATGCCCAAGATTGTGCGTCCTTCAATTTCATTTACATTCTCATATGTGGAAATAATGTGGCAAAATAAATAAATCTAGTTGAATCCCCAATATCATAGATGGATGGAGGTGGAGTCTTTTTATATATGATATTTGTTTTTGTTTCAATATTTCTACTATGGATTCATCTTAATGAGATATCACAATTTCTCAGTATGCAAGTTGGATCGTGGAGGAGGCATAGGTAGTATTGAGGAGGATACAAAATCTGGAGCAAAAAAAGTACTTCTACAGTTAGATCACATAAGTTGCTACACTCACCCGTTTTGGTCATTAATGTAGCGACAAAAATTTTCCAACTCTTAGATTTAGACATCCATCATATATTTGGGTCTTTATTTTTTATAAATCATAAGATTTAAATACATATCGCATTTATAGCTTCGTTGTGGTACATTTCAAGTTGGAGTGGCTCAACTTACAGTTTTGAGTTATAAATTATTTGAGCGTCGAATAACTATTTTTTGCATGTGTAGGATTTTTGCGTATGAGGTATTTGATAATTTATTTGTTTTCCTAGTCAGACTAATCTCATTTTTCATATATATCTTGTAACATCTTGTAACTTGAATTAACTAATAATAAGCGAAGAAACAAAGAATAGTCAGTTTTGGAAATAAATAGGGATATCTAGATAATTTCCTAAGTATAAAAGTGAATTTTTGCTCAATTTAAAACGGTCATATCTCCCAGCTTAGGAGTATTTAGTGTGTGTTATTCATATGTTTGGAATCCCTTTGCGATATCTTCCCAACGGTACCGAGTTTCGCATTTCCGATGTCGTATGAGGGAGATATGCCTTTTGGAAGTTGGATTGTGGCAATGAGGAAAGTCCAATTCGGATTTTGTAAGAGTAATGTAGTCTTTTTACCATACTATTTCCTTATTTGTTTGAGGATCTAATTGTGGTAAAACTAAGTTATAGTTCAGATTAGAAAATACCTTACACTTAGGGTTTTGGAGAAAAGAGAAGAGAAGAAGGAGAAGGGAGAAAAGAGTAAGATTTCACCAAGAAAGCCAAGAGATTCTAGAGGAATTCGTCGGGGCTAAACCCTATCGAGGCATGTGAGCTCTTTCTGTGTTGGGTTCGTTCTACCCACACACCAACATGTTTCATTCAGTGAGTTTGATTAGATTGAACGAAGAAAATTTGAAGTTCTTAATAAACAATTGTCGAATTCTTGTTGTTGGGTTGTTACATATCTTTAGTTTTTTTCATTTGTGTTTCTGGGCTTATTTATGAGTCCAACCTATTGGTATTGTGGTACTTAGTGATCCTAAGTGTTTGGGGAAAGATACATAAGAGTTTAGAAGGTTTAGAGTTGAAAATCATAGAAGAAAAGTCAGTAATCCCGTCTAAATACCCGGGAGCACCGCGCCTGTTAGAGTCCCTCAGAGCAGGATCTGTCTGACATGACTTGGCACACCGCTCCAGCCACAGCGCCTCAGACCAGAGTCTGTCCGTCAGGCTTTAACGCTCCGCTCCTCTTAGAGCGGAAAGGTCACCTTGAGACCCCATTTTCCCCCTATCTTTAGGTACGAGTTACTATGTAATTCCTAGTTAATTCCAACACTTTAAAGTACATATAAACATCATGAAATCATCCATAAACATGTTATCATAATCCTTGAATCCAAATCCAATCAAAGGGAAGTTAAGATCAAAGTCAAAGAAGTTAAAAGTGAAGTCTAAAAGTTAAGCAGCAAGTCAAAGTAAGTTCCTAAAGCATTCAAGAGTGACAAACATTTTAACTTTGTTTTATGGTTCAAACATTGACTCGAGCAAAGACTAAAAAAGTTGTGTTAAGTTCTCATAAGCTATAAGGGAACTAACTAAGTTTCCCTAAGAGTACAATTTTAAGTTAAGCAAAGGGTAAAAGCTGAGTTCATTTCTCATAAGTTATAAGAGAACTAAATACTCCCTAAAAGTTTATAAACGTTTTCACATTTATGTTGAAGAGGAATTAATATTTTCAAAAGACTTTTGAGAAATAAAAAAGGGAACATTGATTTGAAGAGGACTTTAGAAAGCTAAAAAGGGTTTAGCAAATTATATCAATTAAAGAAGAAAGACGATATTTTAAAAAAGCATGACCTAAAGTATATTCTGGGATTAGTATTGAGCATCGATGTGGGTAAGAGAGTTCATATTAAATCAAGTCTCCATGTAAACCATGTAGTTATCATGGGTATTAACGGGTTATACTTTTTAGATGATCACGTGAGGTTAGCCAGTGGATCCATGAGGTTGAGGATGTTCTATGCCACAACAAATTATAGGATGGTTCTAGCAGCATGGGCGAGACGTTGTATCACCACTTAGGATCATAATGGTGGTTGTCGGATAGAGAAACTCCCACAGAACTACATTACTTTCATATAAAAGTAAAGTTGAGTTTGTTAATGCATTTTCTTTGATGAACTCAGTTACTTTACTCTTTTACAAACATTATATGTATCACATGTGTTTTAAATTGCTTTTTATATATTCATTTAGTAGAGTAAGTCTCGAATTGAGCAGAGTCAATGTAAGTTCATCTTGTTCGCATACAGCTTAAGTCATTGTTTAACATTCCAACTCACATAATCGTACATTCAATGTAGTGATTCTAGCTGGCCTGTATCATTTTATGATGCTGACACAGATAACCAGGATCAACACGCAGCGCTTCGTTGATTTGTTTTGATCTCCAGAGTTAGTGGTGAGCCACCTAGAGTGTAGGCTCATGGATTTACATATCTGATTTTCTAGTTTCTTATGATATATACAAATTTCCTTTTTTTCTATATAAAGAAATTTGATTCTAAAGCAATAATACGATTGCATTGTCATTGCCTCTAGCATCCTCATCCTCCTGATAGGATGATATTCTTTACTTTCTAATGCACGGGATTGGAAAGAGGTATTATACCTTAGTAATCTTCAAGCATTAGTTGCATGTTGCGAAGCAACTTTATTTTTTATGACAATTTAATGATATTAGTCATGAATTTAGCTACCTTGCCTCTCATTTATGTCTTGAATGTGTGGGTAATCGTTTTACCTGCTATAGTGATTATCTGTGTAGGAATCATGATATACAAGTTCCTACAAAAAAATAGGAAAGAAGAAGGGTGGGCTGCAAGAAGCAGTGATTCGAAAGATGCATTGATTTTGAAATGAAGTACTTCCAAAACACGATAGTGACGATAAAGCGTAGTACTAGGTCTTTCATATTAAGAATGTAGTGTCGGAGTAAACCTCTAGAATTTTTTAACGCACACTCTTAGAATCAGTATCTTTGTAATAACTTTCAGAATTTGCACTAACATTGTTCATTATTTTTATTTATTAACAACAACAACATTTCTTATTGTTAACTGTTTCATTGCTGTATTAGGAAATTTCTCTCAATGAGAAAGTTCATTGATCATTTGATCAACCTTTCCTATATACGTTTTACCTACTTCGTCAAAACTTTAAAGTTGTAAGTAATTTTGTGTGAAAATTTACTAAAATAACCAATTATTCAAAGTGGAGCTTGTGGTATTCATTTCTCTTTATAACTTCAACTAAAAGTATAAAATAAGTACATTTGTTAACCACTTTTTAGTGTGAGTATGTCTTTTTTGGGATAAGTAATCATATATAGTAAAAATTTTTGGAGTAAAGATGGAATATACACTTTACGGCATCTCGTGCGTTGTATCTGCATCTCGTGTAATAAAAAAATCATATAATTCCTAAAAATTTACTAGTAAATGACTTAAAATGGTATAGAACACTTAAATAAGTCAAAATTAAGAAAAAAAATAAGGATCACAACTCACTACGAATAAAAATGCTATTGTATCAGCTTGGTTTGCATCATGAGCCCGATTTGCATTTTTTAATTTTTGCAACTATAGAATAAAACTTTTGATTTACTCCAACCTCTTCTATGCTTAAATTTAAGAACTTTTTTAGTATTTACTTCAGTTACTAGTTTTAATATGTAATTATTAATAACCTGCATCATCATATGTCAATCTTTGTTAGAATTTAATTTATTGTGAAATATACATCAATACTTTTATAATTGTTTCATTTGTGAAGGAGTCAAATCGGGCTAGGTTAGATCATAAAAAGGTAGTATGATCAAGCTATCATAAAAAAATATAGTGTAGTAATAGATTTCTTCATGAATATTTCATTCTCAAATCAAACACTCAAAATTCTAACATTGTTTGTGCATCATATGATCTAGAGACCAATTAGAGTAGAACTTGAAAATTTTCACAAATAAATTCAATGAGATATTGTCCATATATGTGCACTCAAAAGGTTCTTCTTATCTAAATCTATTCATTTATTTTACCGTGATGTTAAAATATAAATCTAACAAATGGAGCGAACACTGGTAGATTTGTTGATCACAGAACCACCTTCCAAGAAACAATGACAAGTTGTGCCGATCACAGAGCCAAACTTCACCAACCACAATTGAGAGATATTTTCTCACTTATGTCCTAAATTTGTTTGTCCACACCAATCATTGGTAGCATTGATAATCATTCTATTAATATTTGATCAATAAAATATAACATCCACTCTTATTTAGTCCACGTAAACTTTTTATCATTCTCAGTTACATGACAATAAATCATGATTTGATCCGATCCAATCATCCAACTCTACCACATTAATCAAATCAGCCTTTCTCAAATATAATCATGTTTGTTTTACAGATTTGAATTAATATGATGAATAATCTAAAGATCTCATCATTCAGGAAATTAATCAGATTTCAAAAGAAAAAATTAGAAGAAATTAAAGAAGCAAACACATTTTATTCGACATGCATAAAAAATTAAAAAGATTTGACCTACCATTTTGAGAATATTTGAGACAATCTCTGATAAGGTTTCTATGTTGCTTTAAATGATAAAAAAACTCTTTGCTACAATTACTAGCAATATAACTATTCCTTACAACTCTACCATTGAGTTTAGTCATATTCCTAAGTTTACCTTTATTTTGAGCTTCAAATGCAATAATGATCTCATTTTCTTGATTGAAAGCATTTTTTGACATGTTTCACTTTGAATAATTTATCATTTCATTAATTTTTTACACAAAAATTACTAAAAACTTTAAATTTTGAGAAATTAGGTAGAAAGTATGTATGCATGGTTAATCGAATGACCAATAAACTTTCTAATGTTGAGAAATTTCCAGATCCTACAACAAAATTAACATAAAGAAGTCCTGTTGTTGTTAATAGATGAAAATAATTAACATTGTTAGTGCAGATTCTAAATGTTATACGCAGAGCCCGATTCTAAGAGTCTGAGCTTCCAAATTCCTAGCAGTCTACTCCGACACTGCGTTCAAAATATGAAAGACCTAGTACTAAGCATGATTGTCACTATCTTATTTTGAAAGTACTTTCTTCGAAAAACCAATGCATCTTCCAAATCTCTGGTTCTGAAACCTCGCCTTCCTACTTTCCTATCTCTGGTAGAAACTTGTAAATTATGAATCTTATATAGATAACCACGGTAGCAAGGAAAACAATATCCACGCATTCAAAGCACAAATGAAAAGCAACGTAGCTTAATTCATGACTAATGTTAGGAATAAAAATACAATTGTATCGCAATATGCACCTAAAGCTCGAAGGTCATCGAGTTATGATACCTCTGTCCTATCCCATGGGTTAAAAATAAAAAAATAACATTCTATCAGGAAGATGATAGAGGCAATGGTAATAAAGTCTAATTGTTGCTTCAAATGGACTAATGGACTAGCTCCATGATATATACAAAAAATGTTTAAAAAATCTTCATATATTGGAAAAAATCAAACAATTAGATATATTTTAAAACTAAGATTACTCTAAAAGGGAAAATAAATAAATAAATATCTCAAAGAGAAAATCCTACACATGCGAAAGGTAGAGTTATTCATCGCCCAAAGAATCAGTAACTCAAAACTGCAAGTTTAACCACTCCAATTTGAATTGCACCACAAAGGAACGAAGCTAAAATGCGGCATAGTATTTAAATCCCCTATGAACCATAAGAATAGAGGCTCGAAAAATATGATGGAGTCTAAATATAAGACTCGTTGGAAATTTTGTATCGCTACACTAATCACCAAAACTGGTGAGTCTAACATATTCTATGATGATTCCTTATCTTATTTTTCATTCAGGTGAGTTAACTAATGAAGTTTTTCTTCTGCTCCAGGTTTTTGTATTCTCCTCGGGACTACTTTCGCCTCTCCACGGTCGACCTTGCTTAATGAGAAATTGTAGGATCTCATTAGGGAGAATCAAATAGTTGAAATACCAAAAAGGAAAAAAATGGTTATATGCAAAAAGAATATATCTTCATCCATCTGTGAAATTGTGGGATACAACTAGACTAATTTATTTCGCCACATTATTTCCACATATGAAAATGAAGAAGAAATCAAAGGACTCACAATCTTAGGCATGTCCTAAATTAGTTTCTAGGCATATGCATGATGAGGATTACCTACACCAATATTAATTGAGTAGGTAAATTGAATAATTATATTTATAGTACACGTAAATGAATGTACACATAAGAACATCAATATGATATATAAATCCCATGCCACTTCCTGTAACTTAACCCGATGAATTCAAAGATAATTTTGGAAAACAAAGTCATCAGTACGTTTCCAAAAACTACAAGTTACAATCCACAAATAAGGATCAACTTGTGACCCTAAAAATGAGTCAATCTATATGAAAGTTATAAAGATTGAAGAATAGAGACAGGGACTACATACGCAAAGAGGGAGTAGTAGGAGATTAGTAAAAGCACATAAAATGTTAGTGGTGACTTTTACTTGTCTTTTATGAAGTCCTTATAAAAATTTCAAGAGAAATCTCTCTAAACCAATAAGGCTACTTGTAAAATGATAATACAATACAAAAAAAAGAATTTAATATTAGAAGCGCCATTTTTGTGTACCCTGAATACAAGGTGTAATTTAGTGTTTACATCTTATCAATATATTTAATTTTTTTTCCTTTTGAGTGCAGGTATATGGACAACATGCCTCTATATATTGGGTTGGAATATATCTGATATTGGATTGGATGTGTCATGTATATCTTGAATGTATCTAGTATCCCAAATGCATCTATAGTGTGATACACGTGTATCTGACATACACCTCACCTCTCTCTCTCTCTCTCATGATGATAGACATATATCTCTCTATGAGTGTGTTTATATTATAGTGTGTATCTTGTAGATAAAATAGATGTATCTAGGTGTATCAATCTGACTTGAAATTTGATATGAAATTTTTTATAAGTGAAACAACTTAAAATTATTTCAAAATATCAAGAGAACTAGTATAATAGTAGAAATGTTTGTGTAATTAGGTAATTTCTAACATTAGGAGTTAGGACATGCGTAACTTCTTATCAAAAAGAGCAGGGGGGGGGGGGATTTAGTTTCTAGCTAAAATAAGTGATAGGCAAATTTGGGGCGTTTCTGTAAAATACTAAGGATATAGAATTCATTAATTAGGTATTATAATTATTTAGTTTTGAAATATTGAAAATGTCTAAAATTATAATCACCACTGTTGACATATGATGGAAAAAACAAATTAGAAAACCTTTAGAAAATTTTCAATTATAGAGGGAATAACATCAAATGAGAGATCACCATTATCAATAACAAGTGTTTGAACATCTATCTTGTAAGAAATTCATTTAACTCTGAAATGTACAATCGAATATGGCATAGTAAGCAACTGAGGTAGTTAATTGTAAGCTTTTTGGTCATTTAGAAAATTGATCGATTAGTTTTAGCCTTTTTTAATTTTAATAGTTTATTTTGATTGTCATTGTCAATTAAGTCCATTTGTTAGTTACATTAGATCAAAGGTGTTCAACTTCATCAAAATTAAGGGACTAGACATGTTCGGAGTTATATTTAAGTATCAAAATAGGCCTACTCAGTTGGGAAAATGACTTTTGAAATACATTCAAATCTTTACTCAAATCGTTGTAATAATTTAAAATTTTAGCCAAAATTTATTATTTTTGTACTATTTAATAACATATTTTATTGATACATAAGCACTTACGTGAATACCAATAATATTACATCATTAATAAAAGTAACTTGTCCAATTGAACACATATATATATGTTTAAATAAACTATTAAATAGTGCATAGACAACGACAACATTGGCTAAACAACCTCTTAGATGATGTATTTAATTGGTTTGAGGTATTAGAAAATAAAAATGATATCAATTTCTATAGTTTCATTAATGAAAGCATTAATAAAAAGACTTGATCAAATCTAGAGGAAATAATAACATTAAACAAGAGATTACCACAGTCAAACTTAATTGCTAAATTCTATGTATTCAGGACTAAAGATTACAAAAAAAAAAGTTCATATAGCAATATAAATATTATTGGTATTACATATCTTTACCCCGGTTCTCAACTTCATTTTTATTTCCTCCTAACTCAACCAAATTGTTGATAGAAAAGACGAGCTAAGTAGTTTTCCCCCTTTAATCTTGTCTTTTCATTTAGTAGAATTACCCAATATATCTACTACTTATATTTCTTTTTTCTCTTTTAATGAGTTTGGTGCTTTCATTTCCTAATTTTAATACTGTTCAAATTTGTGAATCCTTGAAAATAACTATTTTGAATCAATCATGTCTAGTATAGGTACATTTTTTCTTGGGTAGGGTTGGAAAATATTACGTGCAAGAGTTTATGTGAAAATTTTTGATTTGGTACTTTAATTTCATATCATGGAAGAATGTATAGTGTACGCAAAAATTGGGGTGTTGGTGGGAAGATATATAGCACAAATTAACAATAATGTTTTATGATGAAAATAAGTATCATGATACTGCACACTTGATCTTAGCCAAAAGGTTGAGAAAGGTACATGATACATTTTAGTAGTGTGTAAAATAATAATAATAATATGCTAAAATGTATATGATACTGCACACTCTCCTACTATTGCTCTTTTTTCCTTTTTTTTTCTTAGAATAGTCAATGATTTTAAATTGAATAAAACTTGTATCAATAGTTAATTAGACAAGTAATATAATCGTAACAAATTAAGAGGCATAAAAAAATGCAAAATGGATTGAACTTTAATTAACATGAATTGAAAACATATTAAAGTTGTATTATTAGAAGAAAAGTAGTATATTCATAACAAATGAAAAGGCATATGAAACTTTAAAATGAATTAAACTTGAATTAAAAATATATTACAAACATATTAAAGTTAAATTATTAGAAGAAAATTAAATATGAATGTAGAATGTAAAAAACAAAAAAAAAAACATTCTTTGATCTGCATGTAAACTGAATAAAACTTGTATCAATAATGAATTAAACAAGTAATCAATCGTAACAAATCAATCGAGTAATTTCAAAATGAATTAAAAACACTAAAGTGTACAACACAAGTATTAAAATTGAAGTATAAAAGAGAATTACACATAAATAAAAAAATATAACAAATAAAATATCACACAATGATTTATAGAGTGAATTAAACTTGTATCAATAAAGATTTAAACAGGTATCCAATAGGAACAAATAAATGAATATAAAATTGCAAAATGAATTACATTTGCAATAAAATTATCTTAAACAATATTAAATTTACACAAGAAGAGAGAATTAAGAATGGATGGGAAACATGACTATGATTGACAAGACAATGATCTGTAGAGTGAATTAAACTTGTAACGATGATGAATTAAACTAGTATCCAATAGTAACAAATAAATCAAAAAAATGTGAAATGAATTAAATTTGCATTAAAATTTGTAGTACACAATATTTAATTTTGAATCAGAAAAGAGAATTAAGAATGAATGGAAAAGGTAACTAACGAAAGATATGACAATGATTAATAAACTCATTAGTTATATCAATAATGAATTAAACTTACCCAATAGTAATAAATCAATCAAAACATCAAATGAATTAAATTTGCATTAAATTATACTACCTAATTCAACTTTAACACAGTTGCAAGACAATGTTAATGCTATATTTAATTTATTTCAATCTAATGTTTCTCCTAAAATCAATTATAAACCAAACCAATCTCGCCTAAAGTTGAAATATAAACTCCAAACGACATTTTAAATTATTTATAGGAACTACCTATTTAAACTTAGCACAAATTCGTAAAATTCAAGTAATGAATACTAAATTTGAAGATTTGTAATGACAATAAATGGTAACTCTTACTTCTGTAATTTTAATGATTTAAAATTTCTGCTTAAAACATGATTTTATACAAATTTGCGGTCTTTCTATTCCTCTTTTCATCTTGTTTTTGAATAAATATAGTGACATGGACAAAAACTGATTTGAGGAATATAGTTATTTAGATGAAAAGTATAAAGAAAGGAACAAGAATTAGAAAACAAAAAAGAAGAGGAGGAAGATGAATAACACTACGGAAAGAACCAAAAAAGTAAAAGAGTAAAAAAAGAAGAATAAAGAGACGAAGAAGCAGAAGAGTAAAAGAAAGAAAGAAAGAGTCGAAGAAGCAAAAGAATAAAAAGAAGAAGAGGAAAAAAGGTTGAGAAAGAAGCGAAGACCGTACATGAATAAATAACATTAAGGGAAAAAATAATTAATTTTCTCAAAAAGAAAGTTTGTAAACAACGTTGAAAGCTATAAAATAGATTTATACATTTGAGAATTAATAAAGAAAGATATTCTAAACTAAAATTATTGCAACATAGAATATTGAAGATAAGAAGATCCTTCGGACCGCGATGTTAAAGAAGGACGATGTTGATGTGATCATCAAATCCCAGCAACAAATTCTAAGTGAAGCATTTGATGGAAAAGAGAAAACGAAGTCACGATAAAGAGATAGGGAAGCAGCACGAATCACTATTGCAAGTATCAAAAGACGGTTAACTTTGATGGTTGTTTTCAAGTTGAAAGAGATTTGATTTCCATTCTAGGTGCTCCAAAACAAATTCTTGGCAAAATATTTGATGGAAAAGAGTAGAAGAAGAAGGTTGAGTTGCGAGAAGAGAAACCTAAGTCGGAGCAGAATAAAAGATAGAGAAGTGGCTCAAAATAATTGATATTACAAGCATGAATTATATTTAAGGGACAAAAAAGACAAGTTAAAATAGGAATATAAATATATTTGAGTAATTGATATTACATATCCTTGCCCCATTTCCCAACTTCATTGTTATTTCGTTCAAACTCGATTTAATTTTTGGTAGAGTCAGTTCTTATTTGTGTAGTGATGTAGTTCTGATACATAATCAATGCTATTAGTTTTGTTCATTACTAAAATGGTAAGTAGTATTTTTTCCTTTAATTCTTTGAAATTTTATTTTGTCGAATTATTAAATAAATATAACTTAGGGCTAATCATCTTTGTTTTTCTCTCATTTGATATAATTTCTTGCTTTGATTTTCTATTTTTGATAATGTTTTAATTCATGAATGCTTGAGAACTGTTAACAAATTGAGTTAATCATGTTAAGTATAGATAAAATTATTTTTTGATATTTTTATGAATTTTTATTTTGAATAGATAAAGGTATAAAAAATATTGTTTCTTATTTCTAATAAAACTTGAATATATTGATTTGTTTTATGTAGCAAAAATAATGTGTTTGGGGGCAAAACTAACCCTCTTTTTTACTCTATTTCTGTATGTTTTTTCTTAGTCATTTTTATGTATAAGGAGAAGTAATGGTGTCTATGAATGGATGCAATCATTTACTTTGAAAAATTATGCCCTAAAGATAACTGAATAATAGCTAGGTAGATAAAAGACATGGTGAAATTATTCAAATTACTTCAAAGTGACTTGAACACGTACATCACCACATTATTTGCACAGTCCCTAACATTGTCTATAAAATCCTCTTGCAACGCACAATGGCCCTATTATCAAGTTTGCTCTCAATATTTTGAGTAATTCAAATATTGATCATTCGTTGCTTCATTTCTCTATCTGAGGTGTTTATGAACTCACCATCCGAAACCTTTATACTTTTTCCTATTCAAATCTTCATCATCACAATTGATATATTTTAAGATAGCATATTGTACCTTCAATTTGCTCCGTGACACGTCAACTTTCCTAAATCTTGTGACCATCAACCCAAAGCATACATTTTTAATCAAATATCGAAGAATCCATTGCTCTCTACCTTCAATCTTACGGGTTGTAATGATAACCAACTCCTCAAAATTTTAGACCCGGTGCTTAATTACTTGTTCATTCTTGAAAGTCATTACGTGGATTTGAAGTCCCTCAACGCCTATCCTGAGCTAAAAAAGTTGAGCAATTTTTTGGGCGACACTACAATTCAGAATTATGAATTTTAGAGAAGGTTTAACTTGGTAGAATTTATTTGTTCATTCCCTAAACACTTATAGATGTGATGGTAAAGTCTACAAGATCACTCGTGGATGAAGGAGTCTGGAGATTTTACCTTGAACTTCTATAGTTTCCTGCATAATCACCAAATGTCGACATAGTGCTTAAGGATTATTAATTTCAGCTAACTAGGTTATATTGTTTGTATAGACATATTAATTAGAATCACAAAGGAATTTAATAACTGAAAGGGGAATTGAAGAACAAAGATAAAACAAAAGGGTTGAGATGCAGAACTGATCAATGAAAAGTGATGAGGAAATAGAGATACAACATAACAATTTGATAAAACGTTCTTTCTAACTTCTAGTCCTTTTTAACAAATGGTAATTTGGTATGGATCTGAAATAAAACTCTCTAATATTTTACTCGGTCTAATATTTAGAACTGAATCAGTCTCATTCACTACTATTAGACCACAAGCCCTTACGGAGTTAGCTTGGTTCTCAAGAGATTCACTCAGGCGTTCACCTTTGTGGTGATGGAGTTTTGACAATGACCTTTATAGACAGAAAACCTTACCTCTACAGGATCCCTCCCAAGCTAGTTCTCACCTAGTTGTACTCCAATACCAAGTTCGTAATTGTTTCTTAAGAATCTAAGTTATGTTATTATCAGTTTTCTGTATACTAGCTAATTTATATAGAAAATGATTTTAAGTTCTCAGAAAAGCTTAAAAACACCTCTTATGGACAATTGAGGGACCATATTCATCGCACTCTCCCTTTGTTATCAAGAATTGCATAGGATGAAGTTATTAGTGTTGAATCACTTTAGCTTATAAGAAATCAAAAAGAAGACATCCGTTGAACAAATCATTCGAGACTAAGACTTGAAAGATTTATTAGTCAAATAAATCAAGGAGAAACTAACTCTTTTGAAAGTACTGAGGGAAGCTAGAATTGATCCTCCTATCCAGGTGTTATACTTTCTCTCAGGTGGTGCAATCACCTCGATCTTTGTGTCCCTTGGAATAAGAGTAGTGATTTCGTTGCTCATACATTCTACTATACCAGGAAACATAGTTGAGCCACCACTAAGCACAGTGTTTTCAAATCAATCATTCCTAATATGTACATCACTTTTCATGCTTATGTTGTAGACTTTTTCATGATTCCTCTTGGTCCCTTCCGGACCAATGATGGCTGAAATAGGACTTTAGGACATTGGTACCCCACAGCACCAATGTAAAAGAATCGTCCATCAGGAAGCTCAAAGCCCTTGTCAACTGCGAATCTGATTTTTGTCTTCTTAATCTCCTGTTGAAAATCCAGTGCAACATAAGTAATTGTCTCCTTTATACTCCTTGTAATATTTTCTTCTATCACTACGTTACATACAAAACATTCTTTGATAGGCTCCTATAAATAATCTGTAAGATCAAGAACACCAATACGACCATCAATACCTAACCATGAGATAGCATTAGGAAGTGCATGTCCTTCATAAATAGGGATAGTGTGGGTCGAACCATCACCAGAACTAACCACAATGCCTGGTTGTAAAATATTTAATAAGATTAGTGACCGGCTAATAATAAACAGTAGAGAACCAGTATTTCTTATCTTGTGCTTACCAATTAGGTGACCCTTAGGTAATAGAAATAGAATGTCACGACCCAAAAATGGGTGTGATAGCACTCGTCTTATCCCACCAAGACAAGTCAGCCTAAAACCCAATATATAACAAAGTGCGAAAGTAAATGATAATCCAACAACAATTTCTTCTATGAAACCAAGTCTTATTAATTCAATTTCCCAAAACCAGGTTGTAACGTGCACAAGCCTCTAATGTAAATATTAGAATTGAAATAAAATAGAAGTCTAAAATGAAGTTGTCTTTCAAGTAAAAACGAAGTCATAAACCGGAGTATGAAAGCTCGTTGAGATGACAAGCAGCTACCTCACAATCCTCCACAAGATGCCTCGAAAACGAAGAGAATGGAAGGTATCACAAAAATTCGGGTTCTTAACCTACAAAAATTTGTAGAAGCAAGGGGTGAGTACCAAACCACGCGGTACCTAACAATCAAACCTCTAAACACAAGTTAAGTGAACAAAATACGGGTACTCCTTACGGCCTATCTAAACCTCCACGCTACAGCCTAACAGTTTACCAAACACACAACTCAATAACCACATCCTATCAATTTACACATTCTCAATAACAACTCAATATTCAACAGTCACAAGCTTCACAGAGAAACAATCACAAGATCAGCAAAACACGTATACAAGTTCATCAATAATAAAATGTGCAATGCCATGAGATGCAATGTCAAATATCGTGATGCATGTCTTTCTTAACGATACACACCCGTTGGCTCTAAGTCCGGGACCCATGGGGGACATATCTGTCCATGCATCTATCGTGGCGTACGACACGATCCTCGATAATAGTAACTATCGGGGCGCGCGATACGTTCCTCGAAATATAATATCATCGCGCCGCGCGATACGACCATCGAATTAGTACATCCTCTTATCACTTAACTCTTATCATAGTCATGTTTCAGATACAATGAAATTGACATGCTCAAATGAGAAATGAGGAGATAACCATTTTGATAACAAGCATAATTTACAGCAAGGAATACAACACTAACAAATAAGCAACAAGTCTCCAAGTCACTCTCAATACCACACAAGAAAATACACGAATTTCATACGCTTAAGAAGGGTTTAGAAATCCACTTGACTTAACCACTCGAATAATCACTCTGGGACTTGAGCCTTCCCTTTCCGTTGAGCTTCCAAATCGATGCAATCTATGCAAGTATATACATTCACAATAAGGTTTCAGAACTAACAACACTCACACTTTTTATGTGTTTAACCCTAAGCTTAAAAATTCACCCAAATTTATGATCAAGTTTGTAATTCTTCATGCCAACTAACATTTCAACTTCATAATTTATTTTCCCAAGTTTCAAGTCTAGGATTGCATCCCAATTTTCCAATATCATGATTCAAATGGTACTCACGAAATACCTTTCCTCTAATATATATATATATATACCAATATATCAAAACTTGAACCATAATATAATAATCAAAACTATGAAAACTACACTACAATAGATTCACAATAACGTGTAAAAGGTGTTTTGGCTTCCCTTTTTTTTACCATTTCCTCCCAACCAATGATTGGCTAATTATGGCCAATCATTGGTAATCATGACAAAATTCTTTTTTTTAAATATATGTGCCCTAAATTTCCAGAACCTCATCAGAGGTCACTTTTGCAAAAATAAAACATACCATAATTTTCATTTCACTATTTTGGCACCTAATTTTTTTTATATATCCTTTCACATATATTATTTCCTTCCATTGCAAAATTTACAATTTGTCTTTCACATATCCTTAAGTTATCCCCACTATTAATGACCCACCTTACATCATAAGAGCATTAACTGCACCGCCCAACAAATTTTCTTAAATTCACACACACACACACACGCACTATATATATATATATATATATATATATATATATATATATATATATATATATATATATATATATATATATATATATATATATATATATATATATATATATATAATTAGCTATTATCAATCAAGCATAACCAATTGTGACAAAGCATTAGCGATTGTTACCTGCAAGGTCGATTTCTCTTTTCCTCTCGTGGCGCCGACTCAGGTAAGTTTCTGTCTCCTCTTCTTTTCTAAATTAATTATTTATTTAACTGACCAAACCCACTAATTTATTTATTATTATTATTTTTTTTACATGACCCTAATAGTGTAAGATATTAAATAATGATCACTTTAACCCACTTACTCTCTATTAATTCCATTATTTACGCTTAACCATAAATAAATTCACTCAATTTATATGAATATTTGAAATTTCCAACAATTACCTTCTGGGTCATTACATTATCCACCACTAAAAATCATGTTCGTCCTCAAACATAAAGTAAAAGAAAGTACTTGAAGCTTCAAAAAGTTGAGGATATCTGGCACGCATGTCAGATTCAGTCTCCCAAGTTGCCTCTCCCACTGATCGGTGCTTCCATTGCACCTTCACTGAAGCAATCTCCTTGGTCTTAAGCTTTCAAACCTGCCTATCAAAAATAGCTATAGGCTCCTCCTCAAATGTCAAGTCTGGACCCAACTCCACAGAATCAAGTAAAAAGCACATGAGATTCATCCGGAATATACTTCCGAAGCATAGAGACATCAAAAACAGGATGGACTGCTGACTAACTAGGTGGCAAGGCCAACTTATAGGCCACCTCTCCCACTCGGCTTAAAATCTCAAAAGTTCCAATGAACCTAGGACTAAGCTTGCCATTCTTTCCAAACCTCATCACACCTTTCATGGGTGATACTCGGAGCCAAACATGATCATCCTCCATAAACACTAAGGCTCTAACTCTCCGGTCTGCGTAGCTCTTCTGTCGACTCTGAGCTGTCAATAATCTATACTAAATCATACGGACTTGCTCCATAGCATCTCTAAGCAAGCCCGTATCCAAAGAGTCCATTTCCGCCGAATCAAACCAACCAATCGGAGACCTACATCGTCTTCCATACAACGCCTCAAATGGGGTGATCATGATACTAGAGTGATAAGTGTTATTATAGGAAAACTTCACTAAGGGCAAATGTCGATCCCATCTATCTCCGAAATCGATCACACACGCTCGGAGCATATCTTCCAACGCCTGAATCGTCCGCTCAGACTGACCATCAGTCTGAGGGTGAAAGGCTGTACTCATATATTATTGAGTACCCAGACCATGATGTAATGCATTCCAGAAGTGAGAAGTAAATAGTGAACTTCGATCTAATATGGTAGAAATAGGAACTCCATGTAGTCGCACAATCTGACTAATATATAGCTCGGCTAACTTTTCTGCTGTATACTTCACCCGAGCCGGGATGAAGTGGGCAGACTTAGTCAGCCTATCAACAACAACCCAAATAGAGTCATAACCACCCACTGTGGTATGCAAACCAACAACAAAGTCCATAGTAATTCGCTCCCACTTCCATGTAGGAATAGGCATCCTCTGAGATACACCCTCGGGCCGCTGGTGCTCACACTAGAGCTGCTGGCAAGTCAAACACCTCGAAACAAAGTCTGAAATATCTCTATTCATCCCATACCACCAGTAATGCTGACTTAGATCATGATACATTTTCGCCGCTCCCGGATGGATGGAATATCAAGAACAATGGGCCTCCTCAAGAATCAATCTAATCAAATCTCCTGTCCTGGGCACACAAATTCTGCCTCCGATCCGCAAGACACCATCAGAATCAAGGACACCCTCCTTTGCTTCCCCTCTCAATACTTTGTCTCGAATGAGACATAATTTTTCATCATCAAACTGGTGTGCACGGATTTGCTCGACTAAAGAAGACCGAGCCTCAATAAAAGCAATCATCCCATCACTCTCTTCTAGAACCTGCAAGCGGACAAGACTGTTAGCTAATATCTGCACATCTCTAGCCAATGGTCTCTCCTCAATACTAAGCGCTGCAAGACTCCCCATGCTATGAGTCTTCCTACTCAGAGCATCGGCCACAACATTGGCCTTTCCTGGATGATACAGAATGGTCACATTGTAGTCCTTCAGCAACTCAAATCATCTCTGTTGCCTCAAGTTCAAATCCTAAATATATACTGAAGACTCCGATGATCAGTGAAGATCTCACAATGCACCACATACAAATAATGACGCCATAACTTAAGTACAAATACCACAGTCGCCAACTCCAGATCATGAGTAGGGTAGTTCTTCTCATGAGACTTCAATTGCCTAGAAGCATAAGCAATCACTTTCCCCTTCTACATCAACACACCACCCAAACCAACTCTTGAAGCGTCACAATACACAGTAAAGTCTACACCTTCCTCAGGTAGAGTCAACACACGAGCAGAAGTCAACAAAGTCTTGAGTTTTTGAATGCTCTCCTCACACTCATCAGACCACTGAAAACCCACATCCCGTCGAGTCAATCTAGTCAATGAAGCTGCAATTATAGAGAAACTCTGGACAAATCATCGATAATAGCCTGCCAATCCCAAAAAACTCCTAATCTCAGTAGGTTAAGTAGGTCGCATCAAGTCTCTAACTGCCTCAATCTTGGCCGGATCTACTCTACTACCCTCCTTGGACACCACGTGTCCCAAGAATGTCACAGAAGTAAGCCAGAACTCACACTTTGAGAACTTAGCATACAACTTCTCTTCTCTCAACCTCTGAAGTACAATCCTTAGGTGTCGGACATGGTCCTCCTCAGTCTTAGAGTAAACCAAGATGTCATCGACGAAGACAATCACAAAAGAATCAAGGTATGGTCGAAACACCCCATTCATCAACTCCATGAATATTGTAGGGGCATTAGTCAATCCGAAGGACATTTTACTAGAAACTCATAATGCCCATACCGGGTCCGAAAAGCTGTCTTAGGGATATCTGATGTCGTAATCTTCAATTGATGATACCCAGACCTCAGGTCAATCTTGGAGAACAATGATGCTCCCTGTAACTGATCAAATAAGTCATCAATACACGGAAGAGGATACTTATTCTTCACTGTTACCTTGTTCAACTGTCTGTAATCAATACACATTCTCATAGTCCCATCCTTCTTCTTCACAAACAATACAGGGGGACCCCAAGGTGACACACTAGGGCGAATAAAACCCTTACTCAATAAATCCTCCAACTAATCCTTCAATTCTTTTAACTCTGCTGGAGCCATACGATATGGAGGGATAGAAATAGGCTTAGTGCCCGGCTCCAAATCAATAGCAAAATCGATATGCCTACCGGGAGGAACACCTGGAAGATCAGAAGGATATACATCGGGAAACTCCTGAACCACGGGAACAGAGTCCATGGGAGGTGGTTCAACACTAGTATCCTGAATAAAATCTAAGTAAGACAAACACCCCCTCTCCACCAGTCTCTAAGCACGGATAAAAGAGATGACCTTGATAGGATAAGAACCACTAAAACTCTTTCACTCAACCCTCTGAACACCAGGCATTGCTAAAGTCACAGTCTTAGCATTACAATCAAGGACAACATGATAAGGAGAAAGCCAATCCATACCCAAGATAACATCAAATTCCACCATCCACAGAATGATTAAGTCTACCCAAGTGTCATACCCAGCCAAAGAAACAAGACAAGATCGATACACTCGATCCACAACTAAGGGCTTACCCACGGGTGTAGAAACACGAATGGGTACAGTCATGCTATCACATATCATATCAAATTTAGCAGCAAAATACGTAGACACATAAGAGAATGTAGAACCTGGATCAAACAACACAGACGCAGGTCGATGGCATACTTGATGATACTTGTAATAACAGCATCAGAGGTCTCCGCCTCAGGTCTCCCAGGGAAAGCATAGCAGTGGCCTCCTTGTCCACCTCCATCCTGGGTGGTACCTCTACCCCCACTCTACTGAGCTGCAACACCATTACTAGAAACTCTATAACCTCTACCTGACTGAACTTTGCTACGACCTCTACCCTGCGGTGCTGGTGGCCTAGTTTTGAGTGAAGAATTAGGTCGAGGCCCACCACGGCCTCTTTGAGAAGTACACTGCCGCATTAGATGATCGGGATCTCCATAAGTGAAACAAAATCTCTAACCTGGGAACTGCTGTGTGGACCTTGAAAATCCACTATAATTTCCTCGCCCTGTAGGTCGCTGTTGTGAATCGTACGAGCCCTGACCCGGGCTATATGAACCCCTAGTTGTTTGGCCACCCTCAAGTGTCGGCATAAATGCATGAATAGGTCCCCGTTGCTGAAAAGAACCACTCACTCTCTGTGATCCCCTACCTCCAGATGAGGCACCATGAAACTGGCCTGGTATATAGGCCCTTTTAGGGTCCCAAAACTCCTCTCTCTCCATCTATTCTGCCTCTTTGGCGGCGCTCACAATGGACTGGAAAGAAACCCCTTCCCTAGATGCCCGAAACACAGCTAACCTAATAAAGAAAGTCAATCTCCTCACAAATCTGTGGATCCTCTCTGTCTCATTTAGAATAATGGCCAACGCATGCCTAGACAACTGGAAAAAAGGCGCCTCATACTCTGTAACCGATAAACCATCCTGCCTCAGACTCTCAAACCTCAAGTGACTCTCCTCTCTAACGCTCCATGGGATAAAACGATCTTGGAATGCCCTAGCAAACTGCTCCCAAGTCACTGGAGGAGATCTAACTGGCAAAACCCCCAAATAAGTCCTCCACCAGTCTCTTGTTGGTCCACGAAGCTGGATTGTAGCATATTAAACCCCATGTGACTCAGCTAATCCAACCACCTCTAGTAACTCTCGGCAGGTACTTAGAAACTCATGAGCGTCCTTGCTCTTCCCGCCCTGAAATTGAGGTGGGTCCATCTTTCAAAATATCTCATACCTACGCTGCTCATCCTCTGTCGAAAAAACCATCGATGCAACTTGACCCCCAACTGTTGGTGCAACATCATTCTGAACCGCGGCATCTACTAGTAGTTGCCCCACCGCATCCTGAACAACTGGAGCTTGTTGTTGCTCTTGGGTTTGAGCCCCCTCTCTAGTACGAGAGTCATGTGGTGTGGCGGTCGCACCACCACCCTGAGAAAAGCCCTCTAGCACACTTAACACTCTCAATAGTGTATCCTGAAGCAAAGGTGTGACTACAGGATCTGGAGGAACGTGGTCCTCTCTGCCATCAATCTGAGGTTCTGGAGAGACCTCTCTAGCACGACCTCTCTCCGGTGCTGCTCCACGTCCATGACCTCTGGCTATGATCGTACTACTAGCACAACCTCTAGCTAGAGATCTACCCCTAACCCTAGCTGGGGCCTCAACAACTGCCTCGGGAAGTGCCTCCCCTCTACTACCAGTAATATTAGTTCTAATCCTCGTCATCTGTCAAAAGAGTATACAACAACTTAGTACTAAAGAAGGTGACTACGCACGATGAGAAAGAATGAACAAAAGGAAGTTTTCTAAAAGTCACTATAGCCTCTCGAAGATAAGTACAGACGTCTCCATACCGATCATCGAGACTCTATTTAGACTCGATTTTGTACACACATGAGACCTATAAACTTGGAGCTCTGATACCATTTTGTCACGACCCAAAAATGGGTGTGATGGCACTCGTCTTATCCCACCAAGACAAGTCAGCCTAAAACCCAATATATAACAAAGTATGGAAGTAAATGACAATCCAACAACAATTTCTATTGTGAAACCAAGTCATATTAATTCAATTTCCCAAAACCAGGTTGTCACGTGCACAAGCCTCTAATGTAAATATTAGAATTGAAATAAAATAGAAGTCTAAAATGAAGTTATTTTTCAAGTAAAAACAAAGTCATAAACCGGAGTATGAAAGCTCGCTGAGATGACAAGCAGCTACCTCACAATCCTCCACAAGATGCCTCGAAAACAAAGAGAATGGAAGGTATCACAAAAATCCCGGCTCTTAACCTACAAAAATTTGTAGAAGCAAGGGGTGAGTACCAAACCACGCGGTACCCAACAAGCAAACCTCCAAACACAAGTTAAGTGAACAAAATACGGGTACTCCTTACGCCCTATCTAAACCTCCACTGTACAGCCTAACAGCTTACCATACACACAACTCAATAACCACACCCTATCAGTTTACACATTCTTTATAACAACTCAATATTCAACAGTCATAAGCTTCATAGAGAAACAATCACAAGATCAGCAAAACACGTATTCAAGTTCATCAATAATAAAATGTGCAATGACATGAGATGCAATGTCAAATATCGTGATGCATGTCTTTCTTAACGATACACACCCGCTGGCTCTCAGTACGGGACCCATGGGGGACATATCTGTCCATGCATCGGTCGCGGCGTACGACACGACCCTCGATAGTAGTAACTATCACAGCACGCGATACGTCCCTCGAAATATAATACCATCACGGCGCGCGATACGACCCTCGAAATAGTACATCCTCTATCACTTAACTCTTATCACAATCATGTTTCAGATACAATGCTATTGACATGCTCAAATGAGAAATGAGGAGGTAACCATTTTGATAACAAGCATAATTTACAGCAAGGAATACAACACTAACAAATAAGCAACAAGTCTCCAAGTCACTCTCAATACCACACAAGAAAATACACGAATTTCATACGCTTAACAAGCGTTTAGAAATCCACTTGCCTTAACCACTCGAATAATCACTCTGGGACTTAAGCCTTCGCTTTCCGTTGAGCTTCCAAATCGATGCAATCTATGGAAATATATACATTCACAATAAGGTTTCAGAACTAACAACACTCACAATTTTTATGTGTTTAACCCTAAGCTTAAAAATTCACCCAAATTTATGATCAATTTTGTAATTCTTGATGCCAACTAACATTTCAAGTTCATAATTTATTTTCCCAAGTTTCAAGTCTAGGATTGCGTCCCAATTTTCCAATATCATGATTCAAATGGTACTCACAAAATACCTTTCCTCTAATATATATATATATATATATATATATATATATATATATATATATATATACACACAAAAATATCAAAACTTGAACCTTAATATAATAATCAAAACTATGAAAACTGCACTACAATGGATTCACAGTAACGTGTAAAAGGTGTTTTAGCTTCCCTTTTTCTTTTTTTACCATTTCCTCCCAACCAATAATTGGCTAATTATGACCAATCATTGGTAATCATGAAAAAATTATTTTTTTTAAATGTATGTGCCCTAAATTTCAAGAACCTCATCACAGGTCATTTTTGCAAACATAAAACATACCATAATTTCCATTTCACTTTTTTGGCACCTAATTTTTTTTTTATATATATCCTTTCACATATATTATTTCCTTCCATTGCAAAATTTACAATTTGTCTTTCACATTTCCTTATGTTATCCCCACTATTAATGACCCACCTTACATCATAAGAGCATTAAGTGCACCGCCCAACAAATTTTCTTAAATTTACACACACACACACACACACTATATATATATATATATCAATCAAGCATAACCAATTGTGACAAAGCATTAGCGATTGTTACCTGCAAGGTCGATTTCTCTTTTTCTCTCGTGGTGTCGGCTCAGGTAAGTTTCTGCCTCCTCTTCTTTTCTAAATTAATTGTTTATTTAATTGACACTAATTTATTTATTATTATTATTATTATTATTATTATTATTATTATTATTTTTAGATGACCCTAATAGTGTAAGGTATTAAATAATGATCACTTTAACCCACTTACTCTCTATTAATTCCATTATTTACGCTTAACCATAAAAAATTAACTAAAGTTATACGAATATTTGAAATTTCCAAAAATTACATTCTGGGTCATTACATAGAACAGGCTACATTGCGACATACATGGATGGAACACTGAATTTCTCAAACATGATTTTGATCATTTTCTCCCGGTTTACTTTGGGGTGAAGTGGTACTTCCAACAGAAGAATGAAATGCTCCTCAGGAGCATCACAGAGTTCATTGTCTAATATGTGATGGTAGATTTTATCCATATGGTCCCAATTTTTTACCATGCCATACTTAATGGGATATTTCTGAACCAAAATACCTCTTTTACGCTAAGCCTGGTCACCAACATAAGCATCTTATTGTACCATACGAAGTATGATGCTGGTATGACGAGGAACACCAACTACACTTTCGAAAATAGCCTTTGGAGCATCATCCACAGAAAACCCAGACTAAAGAAACAAGTGTGTGAATATCCATCAGCTAGCAACACAATGAATAAAACTAAATTGAAAGTGGTTTGTTCTAACTAACCTTGGATAGTGCAGTTCCGATGTCGATAACAATTGTTTGAATATCTATCACATCAGCAATCTTGTAAGAACTTTAAAAACTATTTGGCAAAGTTAGTGAGAAATATCTTCCTTTATGCATAATTTGATACAATTTTCATATTTCCAGTTGAAATCACAAGAAAGAGTAATTTCATGGCATTCATAAGATAAAAAAACAATATATTGATAATTACTAGAAAATAAAAATCAAATTTGTGACATAAATACTCAAGTCTCGAACTGAATCTAAAAGCAAACATAATGAAATCATATTCTATAACGAATTAAACACCGGATCATTTTCACCTTTATAGAAAAAAAACCAAAGGACTTTTTCTAGCTTACAAAAAAAGCAATCCATTATATTTATGTACAGAGAGAGAGAGAGAAAAAAAACTGAAACTTACACAAATCATTGTCGCTACATAGATTTGAAATAAGTGGAGTTCTCACCTTCTAAATGTTTTTTTTTTGGAAAATTAATATGTCATATCTTTTATCATATTATATCATTATATCAAATCTTATCATACATATATCATATATTATTAAAAGTGGAAAGTTTCACAGTGATAAGTGAAATTACCATTTAATCCTTATATTAAAGAAAAAATTAAAAATTAATCTTAATATCTTAATAAATAATAATATTTTAATGGTATAAAGGTAGCATTAAATGTTTAACAACTACAATTTTAATACATAAAATTTATTTATAATTATTAAAACAACAAAATAATATTAGATGCACTGAAATATAGTAAGTAAAAGATATTTCATTTATAACCCCACCTCGATCATAATTAGAAACCATAAATGTTTAGTGTGAAAAATCAAAGAGAATGTGACACATATAAATCAACGACAATTTTTGAAATATAATTTCACGACAACTATTCAAAAAATTGAGAATAATAAACTTGAAGTTTATCAAATAATTTAATGAAATGAGCGAAAGAGAACAGAAATGAAGGAAAATGAAGAGTATTGAATGAAAAAAAGGAGATAAAAAACATTAATCGAAATTGAAACACTTTTAAGGGGTCGAATAGGACTAGGCTGGTTTAAACAATCAAAATATTAAAAATACCACGCACAAGTAATGCATGTACAATACATTATAAATTGTACCACACACAAGATGCACGTACAACGCACACGATGCACGTGTAATGAAACAGATGCACGTACAACACATGAGATAAACCTGTTGCACTTTTTTTCCCTATATTTCAAACATCAGATGAGAAATTATAAAAAGTTGGACATGCATGAGAAACTAATAGAAGTTGAGACTAATAAATAAAGGTAACTTTGTCATGAAATTATGCTTACTAACATTGTAAATGACAAACTATTTCATTCATTGATTATCTGATTCTTCTATCTCTAATCAATTGCTATCATTTTTTGAGCACATACAAAATATGATAGACCAAATTACTATCTAATAGCAGGAAAAATATATGTGATATTTATCAAAAAAGAGCGCTTAGCCCCCAAATGCTTCCAATAATATTGCCACGACCCAAACAGAGCCATTAGTGATACCCACACTTAAACCTTCTATATGGGCGAACCAATGACTTCAACCCTACTTATATTTTGTCATTCAGTTTATAAATACTAACCATAATGCGGAAATTTAAATCTCATTAGTGTAAGAAATAAAAATCCATACCCAAAACGCTAAAGTCATCACATCAAGGACATCTAATATTCAAATACTAAGTCTAAGTGTATCAAATACACAAAAAATAAAATAATAAAATGGTACGTGTTCGAAAACAATGGATATCATGGAACCTGATATGCTGGATAATGCCTACAGCTGAGGGAAAGTCAAAGTCGCTTGTACACTCACTGCACTCCATAAAAGAAAATCAAAGAAAGCACAAGTAGGGCTTAGTATGAGGCAACATGTACTGAATAGGTATCATCGACCAATCCAAAATAGAAACTAATATAAAATGAGTAATAGTATAGAATTAACTATGACACTTAACAGGTGGCGAAAAACAAATACTATGAACCAATTATAACAACACAAAAGTAAGTATACAATAAATGACAATATCAAACACACATAGGAGGACTCATGCCTCCACACCATACTCATTTGGGGAATGGGTTCTGTAATATTGAGTACATTAAGTTATTTCAATACATTTTTCATTTAACGTAACCTTCGGAGCTTGACACTCCGATCCAGTTATATAGTGTTGGAACGTGACACTCAAATCCAATAATATTGTGTCGGTATGTGGAACTTCGAACCAATTATACCGTTGTCATTCCCCGAGCTACCCCCGAAACGCAGACACGGGATCTAGAACCACAAATGATCCATAAATAACCATGCTGGCATGATCATGAGAATACTGAAAATAATAAACTGAATGCGGAAGCTAAATCATAATTTAAACTCAAAAGATGGGGAATACCCATATTCTATAACAGAAATATTTAAAAAATAATGAGTTTAATACAAAGAAAATATCAACTCAATACTAAAGTGAAACTAACTATGTCTAAAAATAGCCTCCAAATGACTAGAATTTTTGGGAAAGGCCCTAACTAAGTCTAGCAAAAACTAAAACTAAAGGACTAAAATACTAAAGTGAAGTCATGACTATTGTCCTCGGAGAATGAGGGCTCACCACTGATTATACTGAACTGGAGATTAGGAGTCGATATAAGTGTGATTCGGATGTTGAGAACCTCAACCTACATCATGAGAAGATGTAGCGCACGTATGCATCAGTACTTGAAGGGTACTGATCATGTACAATAGAGTTTAATTGAAATAAGCATAACTGAAAAATCACCAAAAAATTATAATATTCTAAACATGATATACTAATTCTTATATAACTGGATGCAATGACCAAATTTATGACATGCTGAGACTGAATACTAACTAAAATGTACATATGGTCAATGTAATAGAGTCTGTCTGAACTGTGGGAGTTACGTGTAACATCCCAAAATCACACCTTAGAACTTAAGGCCAATCTTGGATTGCAACCTTCGTACTTGAACTCTCAGAGGTCTTGTACAAGCCTTTTCCGTATCGTTCATCGCATATACATAATGAGAAGTAGTGCAGAATTAAAATGTTTCACAAAATATTAGAATATGTTTAATAACATCCTTCATTAGAAATAATAGGAAATACTAAGTCTCAATCTCATCAAACTTAGACACGAGAATACTTTTGCACACGACCCATACTTTTAAATATAGATGTTACGCCTCGAGCTACCTCTCAGATGTGGACACGGAACCTAGGACCACAAGTGATCCCAAGCTAACCCTCCTGGCATGATCACGAGCATACTAAAAATAATAAACTTTTACGGAAGCTAAATCATACTTAAAATGAAAAGATGGGGAATACCCTTATTCCATAACTGAGATATTTGAAAACAATGAGTTTAATACAAAAGAAATATTAACTCAATACTAAGCTGAATCTAACTATGTCTTAAAATAGTCTCTAGACTAGACCAGAAATACTGGGACAAGCCCCAACTAAATCTACCAAAGACTGAAACTAAATGACTAAAGACTGAAATGAAACTCATGACTGTTGTCCTCAAAATATGAGGACTCGCCACTGAATCTGCTGAACTGGATATCGGGAAATCAATCTATGTGTGATCTGGATGCTTAGAACCTGAACCTACATCACTAGAAGATTTAGCGCACATATGCGTCAGTCTTGAAAGGTACTGAGCATGTAGTATAGAGTAAAGCTGAAATAAAACATAACTTAACAAGCATAAAAACAAGTATAATAATCTTAACGTAATGTGCTGATTTCTGAGCTAACTGGATGCAATGACCAATTTATAACAGGTTGTAACTGAATACTGAATATACTGATAAATGTTCAATATAGATAGTCTGAATGAACTGTGGGAGCTACTAATAACCGATAATAAAACCACATGAGCTAAATGTGGATTCCGATGTATACGCGCCATCGTGAGGACCCAATATACCATGCCAAAAGTATAAAGGCATGCTGGCATGATCACTAAACTTATTGCCCAGAAAGGAAACTTACAACCTACATGGCTAGTTTTCTGGGACTATTGGGTACGCTAAACCCTAGTCCAACTCGGTATTATGCTACTTCAAATGAATTTTGTAAGTTAACTAATTAAATCTGAATTTTTTAAAAACTGGATAACTCAAAACTGAACATGCAAACTGAAAATACAACAATTAATCTACTAATTAATGCGATAAATGAGGCATGTATACCTGAAGTGTCTGAAATATATGACCTAGCATGCATAATTAAAGAACTAAAGAAATACAAAGCTAGGTTTCTGAAATGCATGCGGTAATCTGAGTAATAACATGATAATCTGATTTGGACCATATATTTAATAATTTCATGAAATTATATCAAAGTTCTAGAAACCCTAGGTTTAATCTTGATAAGAGAATCAATAACTGACTGAAACTAAGGATCCAATGGGTGAAAGGAACCCAATAGTGATATCCTACATACCTAGTGATGAAATCCCCGGAAAAATACTTAAGTTTAGGGGCTGGAACTACTGGAGCTTGTGGTGTTCTTAAACTAGGGTTTTTGAGATCTTTTCTCCTCTTTTGCTTCTAATTTTCTAAGTTTTGATTTAATGATTTGACTTGGATATGTTTTAATTATGTTCAAGGCTTCGACTGACTAAAATCTGATGATTTAGGGTTAAAATGATGCAACTTCGGGTTTAAATGGAGTGGGAAAGGTCAAAAAGAACCCTGGGAAGGTTGCTGTCGGGCCTCACGACGGCCAAGACTGACGGTCCATCGTGCGCCGAAGCCCCGTCGTTGGGTCCATCGTGCGTTTGACGCCTTGTCGTTGGGTCCGTCATGAGGTCCTGTTTGACAGCCTTTACTAAAATGGGCATAACTTTTTACTCGGAGGTCTTATTTTAGCAAGTTTGGTGGCTATAGAAATATAATTCAATTATATATCTGTGAGTAGGTCATGGGAGACCTAATTCATTTTTCGATAAGATTTATGATCATTTTAAATTTACCCAAGTGCATTTCACCTTAACTGGCTGCAAATTTTCCACCTACTGTTGTTTGAGCTATGGACCGTAAGCCCATCCGTCGTCCAAGACTTAACCAATTTTTCTAGGCTTAAATTTTTTAGAGTTTCTGATCCCATTGACGGTTGTGCATTACGGGCTGGGGTTCAGTATACAGTCCATCGATGCCACCTTTGGTAGCAACTGGAGATTTTCTGAAAAACTAATTTTTTGTGTATTTTGGCTATGGGGTGTTACATTATCTCCCCCTTGTGAACATTCTTACTCAAATAAAAACTAAAATAGCTGAAATAGAGGGAGAGAATGACTCATCCACAAGTTTGTACTTCCCAAGTAGCTTCCTCTATGGACTGGTTCCTCCACAAAACCTTGACTGAAGCGACTTGTTTGTTTCTTAACCTTCTAACATGACAATCAAGAATCTCAACTTGTACAACCTCATAAGAAATGCTATCTTTTACCTCCACACTCTCTAATGGCACTATAGAGTCTGGGACATCCACGCACTTCTTCAAGAGTGAGATGTGGAAGACTGGATGCACTGATACTAATTTTGTTGGCAACTCTAGCTCATATGCCACCTTGCCAATCCTTTTCAATATCTTGTAAGGGCCTACATATCTAGGACTAAGCTTCCCTTTCTTTCCAAATCTCATCACCCCTTTCATAGGTGAGACTTTCAGAAAAATCCAATCATCAACTTGGAAGTCTAGTTCCCTTCTACTTACATCTGCATAAGATTTCTGACGACTTTGGGATGTCTTAAGTCTATCTGTAATGAGTTGCACTTTCTACATAGCATAAAGGAATGAATCTGGCCCTATCCCAGCTGATTTACCTACCAAAAACTAAAACTAAATGACTAAAGACAGAAATGAAACTCATGACTGTTGTCCTAAAAAAATGAGGACTCGCCACTGAATCTACTGAACTGGAGATCAGGAAATCGATCTATGCGTGATCTGGATGCTTAGAACTTGAACCTACATCACAAGAAGATTTAGCGCACGTATGTGTTAGTATTTGAAAGGTACTGAGAATGTAGGATAGAGTAAAGCTAAAATAAAACATAACTTAACAAGCATAAAAACAAGCATAATAATCTAAACATAATGTGCTGATTTTTGAGCTAACCGGATGCAATGACAAATTTATAACATGTTGTAACTGAATACTGAATATACTGATAAATGTTTAATGTAGATAGTCTGACTGAAGTGTGGGAGTTACTAATAACCGATAATAAAACCACATGAGCTAAATGTGGAGCTCGATGCATACGTCCCCTCGAGAGGACCCAATATACCTTGCTAAAGGTATAAAGGCATGGTGGCGTGATCACTAAACTGATTGCCCACAGAGGGGACTTACAACCTACATGGTTAGTAGTTCTGGGACTATTGGGTACGCTAAGCCCTAGTCCAACTCGGTATTATGCTAGTCACACTAAATTTTGTAAATTAACTGATTATATCTGAATTTTTTTAGATATTGGATAGCTCGAAACTGAACATGCAAACTGAGAAGGCAACAATAAATATTGTAATTATGCATTTATAACTGAGACATGTATATCTGAAAATATATGACCTAGCATGTGTAATTCAAGAACTAAAGAAATACAAAGCTAGAGTTCTGAAATTCATGCGATATTTTGAGTAATTGATACGCTCAAACTTACTTCTCAAATAAGAAATAAAGTGGTTGTATCAAGTAAAGAACCGAACTAATGAGGTTGGGATCGTTCCCACGAGGAAAATCTATTATTACTATTAATTGGTCAATTATTTCCCTAGAAACCAAAAGAAAATAAAAGGGGGATTTTTATTTCTAAATGAATTAAAGTAACTAACTAAATTAAAGGAAACAACTAACAGATTCAAATATTGGAGTTTAATCAATTAATAAAAGTAACAAGGGTTTAAGTGTTCCCTACAGGTTCCTAACTTGATAATTCTAACTATAACAATTCTTTCCTAGTATCTTGCATACAAAGTAATAAGTTATGTATTTCTAAATCCTTGGTCCGGCATCTAGAAAATTTCACTCCGCACCTTGGTCCGGCTACGTGTGTTGTTGTACTAACCCTTACCTTTACCCATATTAAGCTTTGTATTCTATATTTGACTAAGTTATTACCTCGTTCAACCCAACATTAGCCTATTAGATAGTATACACTCTATGTTGATAATTCTTTTCCTATTATCTACCTCCTTGGCCTGGCAAGTATCATTAAGGCGAGTTCTAACGTTGGACATCCGTTAAAAAGAATTCTAAACAAAAGAATTATCAATACATGCAAGCCACTAATCTAGAATTGTTATTTTGGTTAGATTTTACCTCATTATTCACCAGTGATTCCCACAACCCTAGTTATGGAGTTTAGTTACTCCTAGTCATAATCACAATATTCATATAATTAATATAGGAATTCATGCACTTACTTTAATGAGAAAGAATAACTTCCAGAATTTCACTTTATTAATCAACAAATTCACCAACAATCAATTCCAGAAAAGGTGTAACAATGAAAAAGTCTAATATCAAAGAGACTACTAACAAAGAATCTAACACCAAAAAGTCTAACCCCAAAAACGAGGTTTTTTGAACTATTTATAAAAAAACAAAAACCTAATAAAAGAAGGACTCTAATTATTGAAAAAACTTTCAAAACGCGGCTAGGTTGACAGACCTCGTGACGGACCGTCTTGGTCATGACAAGCTTTCATGGCCTCTGTCATCCCATACTTCACAAATTCTTCTGTTGCTCTCTTCATTGCCCTCAACGGCAGGTATGACGGACCGTTCCAAGTACGACGGTCCGTCGAGGGTCTCCATTCCATAACACTTAAACTTTTTGGAAATTGGGTACTGGGACTACTCTTTGATCATTGTGACGAACCAGCAGGACGGACCATCGTGGCTATGACGGTCAGTCATGAACTTCCGTAATCCCACACTTGGTTATACTTTCCAATCTTCCTTCAGCAGCTTCACTACATTGTTACCAACGAACTGTCGCAAGCTCGAAGGATCGTTATAAGCTCCGTAGGTGGTAAATTTTCTGCATTTCTTGCTCAAAAACTTTCAAGTTCATCTTTGGATTGATTTCCTACAAATAAAGAGAAACTTAAATAAAAATCAATACAAAAAGGATTTTGGACACACACTAAATTTAAGGAAAAAGTATTAAAAATATTGTGAAACCACGGTATATCAACACCCTCAACTTAAATTTGTTGTTTGTCCTCAAGCGACGCACTATGACTCACTACAAAATCTTTGTAGAATAGTATCCATATTTTAGCTTTTGCAATCATTTGGCTATCAATCCCGAGAAGTCTCATCATATTTATGCATGTTATTACTATAAGGCTTGAATTATGTGGAATTAGAACATGACACAGACTCACCGCGCACTAACACTTATCCTGTTAAATTTCTCATTGAGGTGCTAATATTTCCGGTATTGCAACTAGTGTCCTCACTTCAAAACAACATCCTAATTTTTCACACAATGATTTCTGTTTGAGTATAAGGATTAATTATCAACACTCACTCTGAGAACAAATTCACAACTCATTAATACATATAGTCATAAGCTTGCCCTTATTTTCACTGCTTTAAGTTCGCTATACAACTCTTAGGATCACGATAGGACTTTCTTAGATTGTAATACAAGCTAAAGGTCAGGTAGGGTATATTAAGGTATATTTTAGTAATTTTTGCCCTCCTTGACATATAGGCTAAACATACCACTTGTTATCATTTTATTTTGCCCAATTTCTCATATTCTTTCACCTTTCTATTTTCCCTTCTTTCTTCATTTGTGTAAGTGACTCTCTTCTTTTCTTGCTTGTATTTACTATTTTTTTATTTCACTTTTGTTTCAACTGGTTCTTGAGTGGCTTTATTTTTATTCTTTCTCTATCTTTGTTCTTTCAACCCCACTTTCCAGAGCATTCCTCATAATAGCCATCCTCAACTCATGGCTTTGCCATGAGTCAAAGTACACAATACCCAAAGTTAGTTCAGGGCCATTAAAAGGTTTTTTACTGTATTAGCCATCCTCAACTTATGCTTTTGGCATAAGCTGAGGTGCACCTGTCCAAGGAGAGACCAGGGCAAACACATTATTCCCAGAAAAGATCAGTTGGGGTGAAAAAGAAAGGTCGAGTTAATGCTCAAATCATTTGGATCAAAGAGGTATTAATTTCATTCATTTTTTTATTATTTAGTCTAAAAATTGGTTGTATTGAACAAGGGCCTATGATCCTTTCCTAATTATCTATATACAACTTACTTTTAGCAGGATTAACCAGACAAGTTCTAGATGAGATCAAATAGTGTGGTATTCAAATCTTCTTCTTACTCACTTTACATCTCATTACTCTACCAGATTATCATACAACTAGTTTGAATTTTAGACTTAGGGTCATGCAGTGGTGTATCTCTATGTCATGCTTAGAGCCACACATTTATCAATTACTATGCCTAGTCATGCATCATTTTCATTACATCAGGATATCATTTTTGTTTTAGCCGTCATGCTTCAGAGTTATACTATGTACATGTCAGTTCAAATATAAAAATAATCAGTCTCTTGGGGGAAAAGAACACAAGCAAGAAAACCCCAAAAGAGGTCGTGAATTGGGCTACTCAGACTTCACCCTAGTACTCACTTTCCATTTACCCCACCCCAAAAAAAATATATGTATTTGTCCCCAATGCATAAAAAAATGAGATACGAGTGGTAGGTGAACCAAACCTAGGGCGTAAAGCGTCGACGATCAGCAAGATGGTGGGTCCGGTTCCTTGAAACCTACTACCTGTGTAGTCTGGACACCCTCATTGGTGTCCTCATCAGCAACAACACTATCAGTAGTGCCTCCCGCGGTCTCCACATCTCTAGAGCTAGATGACCCAGCAGCTGATTCTACAGCCCTGATCTGACGTGCCTCCTAATCAACAAGCGAGGCTCTCCTCGCAGCCTCCATCTCATGGTGATCCTTCATCCGTGCTCTAGCCTCATCCTCCTCTCGACCCTTGCTCCTCTTGGCATGCTATCGAAGGGGAGGTGATGGAATCTTAGAAGTGGCAAATAACGCAACCATGACTTTGTCTTCAGCAGTCTCTACAAAAGGGACCTCAGACTCAAGAACCCTAGCCTCTAAGATCATATCAATATCCTCTCGCAGAATCTCAACCATAGCCTGAAGGGTCGACGCGTCCACCTGAGGGGCTGGTCGGTCTAGCACCCACAACTCAAAATCATCTAAGTGCTGATGAACCTCAGCGATCTTCCGCTCTGTGTGATGGACCATTTTACGCTCCAAGCGCTCTTCACCTCAGCAATAGACCTATGCATCCAATGTGGATGTGATGCACAGGTGTGTCTATCTGAGCTTCCAGTTTTTGGACCCTAATAAGGGGGACTAAAACGAGAAATGAGGCCGAGCAAGAGGAGCTAGGGGCAGTGCTTCTAACCGGGATAGCCTCGACCAAGGTAGTGTCGTTGGTTTTAGAAGAATCATGCATAGCCATTCGAGAATGTGCTACCATATAAGCTAGATTTTCACCAAGTGGAGGCATCCGTGGATGGGTCCCTCTACGTGGGGCCAACTCATTGGCCTCATCCCTGATAATGTCGACATCAACAGTGCCTAACAGAGTGTTGAGCTGATCAATGTGCCATATGGGCACACTTATGGACACGAATAAGGAAAATATCATGCACGAAAACAGGTAAGTAGTTGTGACCCTGAAAGCCCTCTCGTGCATGACCACCTGTAGAAGCCAAGCGAAGTACACCTCAAACCCGGCTATCATCGCCGCCGTCAGAACTGCGCGATCCCATGTGACTATATTATCAGCAACCGTGGGGAAAAAGAAATGACGGACAATCAACCATAAGAACTTAGCCATGAAGGTTAAATTAGACTTCTAGATGGATTCTTCATCTCCGTTCTCCAGTCAGGACTTTCTCCATCAATAGACAAGTGCAAGAATTGGCCATCTTTTACAATTTGCCACCGGTAGTCAAACTCGGTGTTGAGAGGGGTCCAGTTGGCACCAACATCCTCATCGTACAAATACCGGTGGATGGCGGGTAGGGGGAAGCCGACCTGTATGCCGCGTACTCGTACATGCTCAATTGGGGCCTGTTTGGCTGGGGCATCCTGCCTATCTATTTGTGATTGGAGAGTAGCCACATAATAGGCGTAAAACTATCGGACCAACTCCTCACTATAGCGGCCTTAAGACCGAGCTGTCCACTCTAGATGGTGTCTGGTGAAGAGATTATGGATCTCTGGCATGGAGGGGAGACTTACCGTAAAGACCCGCCTCTCAAGTGCAAGGGTCCATGTCATGACGCCTTTATCATTTAGAAACTTGGCGTCTGCATACACTTGGTATTGCCCGTCGACAGACCACTTGTTGGGCTGGTTGGCAACCGGGGGTGATATCAGCAGTAGGTGAGCCTTGACTGGGATCAGAACTGTCAGCCTCATCAAACGAGGAAGACTGTGCAGCTGTGGCGGGTATAGGGACTTCTACGAACCCGTAGGCTTCCTCCGACCCTGAAACTTCTAAGGATCCAGACGCTCCTTCATCATGTGTAGTTGACCTGGAAGATGTGCCGGTCAGTGTGCGCTCCTCATCAGATTAGGAGGCAGTGACTACACCGGGCGCCACCTTTTTGGGCGTAACTCTGGTTGCACGTGCAGCTCGTGATTGAGTGGCAGTGCCTGGGGGCACGTACTGCTCATCATTAGAGCCTATGACGAGTTGGGCAGATGGGGCGATAGACTTTAAACGCACACGTGCGTAAACTTGATCTTGTTTTGCTGTTATTAGAGATAGTATCTTTTAAGAATAAATATTGGTACTAGAAGCAGTAAACAAGACAAGCAAAAAATGACACAACATAAATATAATATCAAAGTTGTAATGACATTTCTAAAGTAACAGTGAAACACGACGGACCAGGTGACGGTTCATCGTGAGTAAGACGTACCGTCATGAGGTCCGTCATGTCTTACTGAAAACTATTTTTTTGTGGAGACCTAAAGGAAAGTGTCTGAATGTTATTACGGATAAGCAGGATGGGCCGTCAGAATAATGATGGTCCGTCATCGATGTCAGTCGTGGGGCACTTAGAAAAAGTATGGATACCCTTAGGAGAGGGGTCTCTGACCGTCATGATGGTTTGTGCAGGATGGACTATCGAGGTTATGACAGTTTGTCGTAGATGTAAGTCAGAGGACACTTGGAAAAAAATGGAGACCCTTACGATAAGATTCTCTTACCGTCATCACGGTTGTGCAAGATGGACCTTCAAGAGTATGACGGTCCGTTGTAGATGTCCATCAGAGGACACTTAGAAAAGTTAGAGACCCTTAGGAGTAGCGTCTCTGAAAACCAGAATGGTTATGAAAGATGGACCGTCGCGGGAATGATGGTCCGTCTTAGTTGTCCGTCAAAGGACACTTGGAAAAAGTTGGAGACTCTTTGGAATATGGTCTCTTACAACCAGAACGGTTGTGCAAGACGGATCATCGTGGGGACGACTATCCATCGTATGTGTCCGTTGGTAGACACATAGAGAAAACAAACAGTGGGGTGTTGGAACAAACCCTATGACGGTCCATCATGTGTATGACGGTCTGTCATCGGGGTCTGGTTCTTTCATTCAGTGATAGAACTGAGGATGCCACATTCATCCTCTGTGACTCATATGGAATAGGTAGTGTTAACCTATATGTTCCTAAACCAAATACCTTGAAAACTAGCAATGCTAAAGTACATATTTCTCGAGTTTTAACAAGGAAATTCGAGGATTCTCAACCTAGGTTAGACAAAATTGGGGCAACGAATGAAGACCCACAAAAAAGGAATAGGCTAATATTAATTAGAACAAAAATTCAACATAAATGGGTAAAGATCAGATACGGACACCTGAGAAGAGGATAAAAACAAGAAAATGAGTCACTTGGTGATCAAGAGCAGAACCACAGCAGCACACTCCGAACAATAGAAAGGAGATTTCCGGAATTCGGGGATTTGGGGAAGTGGTCAGTTAATAGTGAAGAAAGGTAGGAAGATGGAAGGAGGGAAATGAAATAAAGAGGGAAGGAAATTGATAAAATGAAGGGATAGGGTTTTTTAAATGTTGACAATTTATAAAATACCCCAGCCGGGTCAGGTCGCGTATGCTGGTTAATGACGCAACGAGTCCCCGACAATGGTGCGTCACAGATGTGATGGTCCGTTGTGGGTTCCATCGCGTGTCCCCTAATTTTGAAAGTAAATTAAAGAAATACCTGGCACGATAGATTCATGCGTTGGTCCATCGCCTGTGTGATGGTTCGTCGATGAATCCGTCATTGACTATTGCAGAATGATTTTCTACATAACTTCCTGGTGATGTGCCTGCAAATTTAAAACTCATTAGTAGAAAATGCTACCATTACTAAAAGGAAAACTATAAGTATTGGGTTGCCTCCCAACCAGCTCCTGATTTAACATCGCGGCATGATTGAAGACACTTTCTTACTCAGACTTCATCAAGATGGTATGCCTCGATCACTTTATTTGATGATTCAGCATGCCCGAAATATGTTTTTATAGTTGTCCATTTACCTTATACCGCACACCCTCTTTGGTCTCCAACTCAACTGCTTCCTGAGGGAATAGTTGGGTAACCAAGTAAGGGCCAGTCCATTTGGACTTAAGCATGCCCGGAAACAAATGCTACCTAGAATTGTATAAAAGCACCAAATCCCCAACAATAAAATTCTCAATTTTTTAATTTTTAGGTCACGATGCTTCTTCATCTTTTCTTTATAGGATACAGAAGATAGAGATTGGACCTTACCACTCTGCCTCATGGACTTACAAATGTTGACAGTCGCTTCTTAATTGTTCAATCAAAATTTCATCTGCCCCTTTTCCATATCAACTAAGTCTCTACCCGTAGCAAGGAATGGCCTCCTAAGAATAATATGCACTTAAAAATCGACTTCACAATCAAGAATAACAAAATCTGCCGTAAATATGAACGACTCCGCTTTTACTAGAACATCGTGGAGTATGCCTGTAGGCCTTTTTACTGTTCGATCGTTCATTAGTAGCCGCATCGCAGCGGGCTTTGGATCACCCAAACCAAAGTTCTTGTAAATCAAGAGGGGCATGAGATTTATGCTTTCCCCCAGATCACATAAAGCTTTCACAAAATGTAATGACCCGATTGTACAAGGATTAGTGAAAGCACCCGGATGTTCTTTCTTTTGTACTAGAGATCTTGTAGCAATAGGACTACAATGCTGCATTCTATCATCATCCTCAAAAGTGCCTGATTTTTTCTTTGTAACTAGATCTTTCATAAACTTTGCATAACCGGGCATTTATTCTAAATCTTGTACCAAAGGGACATTGATAGAAAGCTTCTTCAACATTGTTATAAAACGCCAATATTTACCATTCTCCGTCTTTTTCACTAATTTTTTAGGAAAGGGGGGGGGGGTCTAGGCATGGGAAGTACCTTTGTAGGCACTTCAACATCTTTTCCAGTGTTATCGTCTACTTCACCACTAACCTCTACCACTTTATCATTATCTTTTTTTACCTTTTCCTTATTACACGGCATAGGTGGGTCAATGGTTTGGTTACCACCCCGACTAGTGGTTTTCATACAGTGTCCATCATTTTTTGGATTTTGGACAGTGTTGCTAGGAAGAGTGCCCGATTGCCGTGTGTTTATAGTCGTAGATAATTGGTCCATTTTCAAATCAAGCTGCTTAATTAATATTTCATGTGTATAAACTTTCTGCCCAATACCCGCTAAATCACTCCTGAACTCTTTAATATGATCATCACTAGCATTGAACCTCCTCATCATTTGTGCAACATATCGTCAACTCGCGCCATACTTTCTCCACCATCCCTAGGAGTAACTTCACGATTTTGAGGAGGGACATAGGGCCCATTCCTATCATTTATGTTACCATAGTTACCCCTGTTGAAGTTATTGTCGCGGTTGTAGTTTCGATCTCGGACACAACCCTCATGGTTATGTTACCATAGATCTGACATTGATTTCCTTGATCTTGGCGCCAATTCTCCTAATTTGAGCCTTGGTCACTTGATCGGAAACCCCCCGTCTTCTCATATACCGTATGGGAACCCTTCTCATAATAACATTCATCATTTGGTAGTGGTGGTTTAGACAAGTAGTTAACTGCATTTATCTTTTTTGCACTCCTAGTGACATGTTTTAATACCAACTCAAGCTCAATTCTCATCTGAGCCATCTCTTCACGAATCTCATCTGTGGCTGGGTTATGAGTGGATGGCACTGTGAAGGTATTTCTCCCTGTATCTGACTTCCTAGTACTCCAAGATTTATTATTCCATGAGATTTTCTCTAACTTTTCGGCAATCTCAGTATACGGACACTCCCCATAAGAACCACCTGCTATTGTATCTAATACCGCTTTATTATTATCATCCTGTCCCCGATAGAAGTCTTTTAGTGACTCATCATCTATACGGTGATTGGGGACACATCTAAAAAATGAAGTGAATATATCCCAAGAACTACTAAGTGACTCTCTTAGAAGTGCCACAAAGTTGTTCACTGTGTCTTTGTGGTTTAGTTTCTTTTAGACCGGGTAGTAACATGATAAGAAAACGTCCCTTAGTTGGTTCTATGTGAACATTGAGTTAAAAGGGAGCTCAGTGAACCAAATAGAAGCCTCTCCCATTAGTGAGAGAGGAAATACTCTTAGCCCTATTACATCCAAGTCCAAATCAGTCCTCCCTATACAACTTTTACACACTTCCCTTACATTACCTATATGGGAATGCGGGTCCTCAGAAGGTAGCCCTAAAAACAAACCTCTAGCAGTGAGCATTTGCGCCAGACTACTAGTTACCACAAAGGTGTGGCCTTGTGATAGAGAGGGAAAGGCAAGTGGCCCATCAGAGTCTACAATATTATCATAGCCTCTGTAGTATTCTTGAGGACGTGGAGCATAATTTTTTCCCCTTTGTTGATTTTCACCCGGATCATCGGATAATAACTTACAATGAACATTAACTGGAGCTGGGATGTTCTTGTTTGGATCGTCATCATTAATACCCAAGTTTCGATTCATATTGTGTAGTATACGCTCTAATTCATGATCATAGGGAAACAAGGGTTCTCTTCCTCTCCGTGTATTTGGCATACAAGGAAGATAGTTCTGCAAGATTCAAAAACAATAAAAAAAGTAAAATTAAGAAAATATTGACTAAACTTTAATAATAAGTTTAAGTTAATCTAAAAGCTACTTTCCCTGGCAGTGGTGCCAAGAGTTGATACTCTCAAACTTACTTCACAAATATGAAGTAAAGCGGTCATATCAAGTAAAGAACCCAACTAATGAGGTTGGGATCGTTCCCACGAGGAAAATATTCAGACCTAACTTTAATCTATTATTACTATTATTTGGTCAATTATTTCCTTAGAAAACAAAAGACAATAAAACGGTTTTTTTTATTTCTAAATGTATGATAATAACTACATTAATGTAAACAACTAACAGATTCAAATATTGGAGTTTAATCAATTAATAAAAGTATCTAGGGTTTAAGTGTTCCTCACAGGTTCCTAACTTGATAATTCTAACTATAACAATTCTTTCCTAGTATCTTGAATGCAAGGTGATAAGTTATGTATTTCTAAATCCTTGGTCCGGCATCTAGAAAATTTCAGTCCGCACCTTGTTCCGGCTACGTGTGTTGCAGTACTAACCCTTACCTTTATCTCATATTAAGCATTGTAGTTGATATTTGACTAAGTTATTACCTCATACAAACCAAAACTAGTCTATTAGATAGTATACACTAAATCTATGTTGCTAATTCTTTTCCTATTATCTACCTCATTGGTCCGACAAGTAGCATTAAGGCGAGTTCTAACGTTGGACATCCGTTAAAAAGACTTTTAAAAGAAAGAATTATCAATACATGCAAGCCACTAATCTAGAATTGTTATTTTAGTTAGATTTTACCTCATTATTCACCAATGATTCCCACAACCCTAGTTATGGAGTTTAGTTACTCATAGTCATAATCACAATATTCATATAATTAATATTAGAATTCATGCACTTACTTTGATGAGAAAGAATAAATTCCAGAATTTCACTTGATTAATCAACAAAATCACCAACAACCAATTCCTGAAAAAGTGTAACAATTAAAAAGTCTAATATCAAAGAGTCTACTGGGGCTGGAATTGCTAGAGCTTGTGGCGTTCTTGAACTAGGGCTCTTGACCTTTTTTTTCCTTTCTTGCTTCTAATTTTCTAAGTTTTGATTTATTTATTTGACTTGGATATGTTTTAATTAAGTTTCTAGGCTTAATATTACTAAAATGTTATGATTTGGGTTCAAAACAACGTAACTTAGGGTTTAAACGGAGTGGGAAAGGTCAAAAAGACCCCTGAGAAGCTTGCTGTCGGGCGCAACAACGACCAGGACTGCCGCTCCATCGTGCGCCAGACGTTTCATCGTTGAGTCCGTCGTGAGGGCCTGTTCGACAAGAAGTTACTAAAATGAGCATAACTTTCTACTCGGATGTCTGATTTTAGCAAGTCGGTGGTTATGAAAGATAATTCAATTATATATCGGTGGGTAGGTAATGGGACACGTAATTAATTTTGTGCTAAGAGTTATGATCATTTTAACTTGACCCAACTGAATTTCCCCTTAACTGGCTATAAATTTTCCACCTACGGACCGTAGGTCCACGTACGAATGATGCTAGTCATCCATACCTCTCGTCAAAGACTTGTTGAAGGGAGTCTTGATTGACGGTCATGGACTACGGACCGTCATTTGACCTATAGACCGTAAGTCTGTCTGTCATCCAAGACTTAACCAATTTTTCTAGGCTGAAATTTTTGGGAGTTTTTGATCCCATCGACGGTTGTGCAAGATGGATTGTGGTTCAGGCTACGGTCCGTCAATGCCACTGTTGGTAGCACTTGCAGATTTTTCTAAAAAACTAAGTTTTTGTCTGTTTTGGCTGCGGGGTGTTACAATAAAAATACTTAGTCTATTACAATACTTCGAAATAAAAGACATATATGTATGCCTCGAGTCAATTGAGGACATACTTCACTTTGCTTGAACGACTCTAGAATCCAAGATCTCCTTCACGATCCTTCTCACCTTTAACCTACACCTTTAAAGATAAAAAATGTACGGAGTTAGTACAAACACTTGTACTAAGTATAAATTATTGCACAAAATCTTGAAAAAGGGCATTTATTAGAAATATGCATCTTTTCGACTTAAATATCATAAAATAATCATAATAACAACATTTAACAACTTAGAAACACATAAGGAAACACTTAAACCATTTCTCGTATTTTTGGAAGCACTTTACAGTATCTTCACTTCACTATACATTGAACTTCTTCACTGTTACAGTGAAGTTACTTACCTTCACCTAAGATACCTTCTACCATGTACTTACCTCACTACAAGTTATCCTAAGACTTAATTAAGTCATACAAAGAGAGACCGCCCATAGACCGTCTCTAAACATTTCTAAATGATCCTCAAGACTACTTATAATGAGACACATACACATAACCACGAGATCCTTCTACCAAAGGTGATTCTAAGTCTCACTTGTGTGAGTTGTGAAGAGACCACCCATACGATCCGTTATACACACGCTTAAAATATCCAATAGACTACCTAAGATAAAATAATTATCACTTCACATAACAATATATAGATAATAGGACACTCTCCTTATCAAGGTTATTAAAAGACATACTTAAGTAAATTAAGAAGATAACGTCGATGATTGACCTCTTCAAGATTATCTAAATAATCCTTAAGACTACCTAAGTTTAGATCATGTCTACATAATCAACATCTTCCCTAACCAGAGTCACTCTTAAGATTTATCTAGGTAAGATACGAAGTGACCATTCCTATGCTCCCTTCATACCTTAACTAGACAACCCTTAACTACTCTTGGTAAGTACTTATTCATTTAACATACTTTATTAACATAAGTCATTACTTTCATTAGTTCACTTAAGACTCATTCATCACATAAAGACATTCAAGTAATGGTCTTAGACAAGACCTAGGGACTCTAACTAACACCTTCAAAGCCTATTGTGCAATGTATAAATCATGGCCCATACCACCACCTAATTTCATAGAACTTCTCTAATTCTAGTAGGTAACCCATATGATGAGAATAGGCAATAACTGACATAGACCATTGTATTAATGCATGGAATCCGGAGTTTTATCCTACTCCGATGAGGGTGTTCTACCTGCCAATGGTAGAGCTTAGACACATCCCACGTAGGCACATGGTTAAGGAATATGAACGGTGTGCTTTGTACTCTAGTCTCATTCTTTAACTAGAACTACTTCCCTTACCATACTCTCTAGGTGCTAGCCTTTTTTCTCATAGAGTAATTTACATTAAAGATTCATATAAAGGGGTTCCATATGTAGTTCATAACCCAATCACATTTACCCTATGAAAGAAAAGTCCACGAGGGATACCTTAAGATGGCGACAAGAAGTTCATAATAACTTTCCTAAGGTTTGATATTATGTCGTTCCAGCAAACTAAAACTTAATTCTATCATTACTTTACTTAAAGGATACCATTACAACTTTCAACTTCAACATTCATAACGTTAGCACTAGGTTCAAGGTTTCACACAAAGGACTCTCTTAAAATCATTTTAGGTCTCATGTCACTCATACAAACAAGACTAAGAGGTTTAGAATCCTAAGTCAAGACATCTCATATTCGTATTCATACATACATCACACAAGTCAACAAATACAAGACACAACATACTTTACTTTAACATATACTACATGTCATTCTAGAAGCACATAGAAATAACGATTATCATTTTTAAGTCATACTATACACTACCATATCTATATCAATATGACTATCATAGACACATATAGTCAAGTAGGAATAACCATGCATCAACTCTAAGACTAAACACACAAAGACATAGTCATAGTCTAACATGATCACCTAAATAGCATCAATAGAAGAACACATATACTTTAACACTTATAATGTAGATAGATATATTGAAACTTCACATAATCAACTACACAAATCCTCAAAATACTTCATGTAGTTGCCGACAAGGTCATGATCATCATGTTGCATAAAACAACGCCGACAAGGCCACATCAATTGCAAGTAAAGCACATAACACTGCCACCATAAGTGGATCATACAAATTACAACATAATTTAAGTATAATTAACATAAAATAAAGGTAATTAGGGCAGCGTACCACCACTCCATCCTCAACATTTCAATCCAATGCTAAACCATCCAATCAAGGCCCTTACCCATGGTCATAACTAACAATTCAATGTAAAAACTATCATACTCAATAAAAGTAGGTCAATAAAATATATATTATTCAATATAATAAAACCTAGATATCAATTAAATAAAATTATTACATCAATCAATAGCCCATAGAAAACTACACTAGAATTCATAAGCATTAAGTAAATATCAAAGTAACCCATAAAGTAGTTATAAACTAGGGTTCATAAATTACATGGTTTCATATGTTAATTGAGTTTAAATTATCAAATGAATAACAAATAAATCAATATACAATTCTTAAAAAACTTTAATGCAAGAACTCATGGATAGATCATGAAATTTGACAATTCATCTTTGAAAACTTTAGAAAATATCTTTGAAAGTTAGGCTCCTTTATGAATAGAGTTTCCCAAAATAAAAAACCATACCTTAGGGAATATAATTCTTCAATTTGATGAAGAATCTCCACTCACTTCTCCAATTCAAGCCTTTCTTTGAGTTTCGGCTCCAATGGAGTTCTAGTGAATTTCTAAGGGATTTTGGGTTTTGATTTTGACAGAATGAAGTCTTCTATGTTTTAGTCTTATCATAATATTTAAAATACCCAAAATATCATTTAGGAACCTCCCTTTATCTCATTTGGATGTGGGGTGAATTTATAACTTCACCTCTCAACTTACAGTGAACCTACGTGTAGGAACTAGTACCATCGACGGTTGGCAGTCGACGAACAGTTTGTCCACAAATGTACTATCTTTTAATCCGTATTTTAGTTCAGAGACTTTATTTTGGGAGATTGAGCTCCCTAGTCTAAGTCTTGACCGTCAGTCATTTTGGGCCTGGTCTAGACTGCCTTTGCTCTTGAGAAGGTTCCTTCCTCAAGGACCCTCGGTTAGTCCTCGAGGATGTTTGACCAAACATTTAAGACACAAATATGTTTGTCTAAAATTTTAGGACCTTTCACATTAATTTAATCAATAATGAACACGTAAAACTCAATGAAACATGCATAGACACACAAAGTCATTTAAAGGCAAACCTTTTGAACAGCATGCACGTTCTTGGACATTTGACCTCCAAACTTCTCGAAACTTGAGAAGCTCCATATATACACCATAATATCTCATATAGTGACCTTATAACCTCATTAAACACATATAAACTCATAAAAATATATGAGGCACATAGGTGACTTAGTCGTCGAACGCCTTGGTCGTCCCTTGACGTTTGACTTCTAATGCACCTAAAGTCTTAGACACTGCCTCAATACCATGTTAGTCTTTAGTTCACCTAAGTCATTCTCGGGATCTTACACTATGAATAATCGATAATAAAATGACATGACCTAAATTGGAATCCGATGTATATGCCCCTCTAGAGAGGGACCCAATATACGCTGCCAGACGTAAAAATGTATACTGTTGTGATCACTAAAATGATGTACATATAGGGGACTTACAACCTACTTGCCTAGTAGTTCTGGGACAATTTGAGTATGTTAAACCCTAGTACAACTTGGTAATATGCTACTCTAAATGAATTAAGTGATTTACATATTATGACTGAGTTTTTTTGAATATTACATACCTCAAAACTGAAAATGCAAACTAAGAATGCAACATTTTATCTGATAATGAGCATTAATAACTGAGGCATGCAAAACTGCATACTGAAGTATTTGACGTAGCACACGTAATTCAAGAACTAATGAAATACATATCTAGGGTTCTGAAATTCATGAGATAATTTGAATAATAATATGATAATCTAATTTGGAACATATAACTAACTAATTCATGATGCTCTGTTGATGTTCTAGAAACCCTAAGTCTGATAATGATATGAGAATCAAGGATATGACTATAAATTAGGGACCTAATGGGTGAAAGGAACCAACTCGTGAAATGCCACATACCTGGTGATTAAATCCATAGAGAAGTATTAAGATTTTACGGCTGGAACATATAGAACCTTATTGAGTTTTTTAACTATTGACCTTTTTCTCCTTTCTTGCTTCTAATTTTCTAGGTTTTGATCTATGATTTTGTGTTAGGTAAGCTTTTTTTATGTTTCTAGGCTAGAACTGACTAAAATCTGATTATTTAGGGCTTAAACGATGTGTCTTAGGGTTTAAACGAATTAGGAAAAGACCAAAAGACCCTGTAAATTATTCTTTTGGACCAAACAACGGCCTAGACTGACGGGTCGTCGTTCAATCGATCGTCCGTCATTTGGGTCCGTAGTTTAAGTCTGTTGATATGCCCTTACTAATACGAGCATAAATTTTTACTTATAGATTGGATTTTAGGAAACTCTGTGGCTATGGAAAGATAATTCAATTATCTATATTTTAACAGGTCATGGTAAATATATTCATTTCATGCAAAAAATTTATGACAATTTAAGGTTAGGAAAACAACATTTCCCGCCTAATTGACTGCTAATTATTACCTATGCTCAGAACAACATTTCCCACCTAATTGACTGCTAATTATTACCTATGCTCAGACCTACGGAGCTTGGATCGGATGACGGTCCATGTTGGTGATGCATAGTTCATGTCAGAGGCTAGGTAACTTAAGTCTTAATCCACGGACCATAGTCAGACTTACGAACCGTAGATGTTTCTGTGGATCGACATTTGGTCGATTTCCAGGTCTGAGTTTCTTTTGGAGAGTTTCAGTGGCCAACGAAGGATGCGAGTACGGAACATAGATCTCAATACGGTCCGTTGATAGTGACTGCCGAATGCACCTGCAAATTTCTAAAAAATTGATTTTTGGTCTTTTTGGATATGGAGTGCTACAGCCATTCCAGAACATGAAAATCCGGTCAAATTATATCGTGCCGGAGCGTGACACTCCGATTAAATTATATTGTGTATGAATGTGATGCTTTGATCCTATTATATTGTGTCGGAATGTGATCCTACGATCCAATAATACCATTAATTTATCATTATTTAGTACCCCTTTTCGATTCATTAACAATATCTATTCAAAATTCTTTATTCAAGACATCACTTTGACTTGGAGAGTTTAAGATAATAAATTCCACGTTCTTTAGAATTCAGACCAATCATAAACCACAACACTAAGTTATTCAATCACACAATCAACTAGAAAACTTCACATTCAATGCATATCAATCACTATTAAAAGTCTATCTATCAAATAGAATAACCATTACCTACCTCCATCGAAGAACCGAAGTGAAGCAAACTACTTCTACAATACTTTTCCTTTCGTTTATGACTCCAAACCTTTCCAATCAATAAAATATATATGAATAATTTTTAAATTAATGAGTCTATAAACACTAGAATTATTTTTTGTCTAGCCTAGAACCAACTCACCTAATTCTCTAATCAATTTCCTTAAGTTCCAAGCTAAGGGTAGTTTTTAATTCCTCCAATTAGCATAATTTTAAAGGAATTTAATTTATTTTACAAACCTAATATTTAATTATTTATACCAATATATAAAACTTAAATCATAATATGATGATCAAATAAAACAATTAACGTCGAATTTCACTAATCCGAACAACGACGTACTGCAAAGTTCAAAAAGTCGAATCACTATTATGTTAATTTCTTTAGTTCAAAAAATCATCAATACTATTATATAATTAATGTCATGCCTTAATCATTATAAAATCCTCTTTTAGTCATTGAGAAATTAATGTTTGTCTCCCCTCACTTTTACATAGTAATACTATAGATTTGTTTACAATTCCACTAATGATAATATCCCTTCTCGCCAAATGATCAGTATCATAATTTAATAGAATGTATGACATATATTCCATTATAATTAAATAATAATAACAAGTATTAATACTCATCAAGCTATTCATTTCTGTCAAACAAAATTGAGACTTAAATGAATTTTTACCTCTAGTCTTTTCTGTCTATCCTTTCGACGGTGAAGAGAACTCAAGAATAAGAATTGCGAGGGGTTCTCGTACAACCAAATAATATTAACCCTACTTATTTTATGATTAATTATAATTATATAAAAGATGGTCCATTGTTGATTTAAATATTATTTTCTTTAACCATCAAATAAATTATTTATTCAAACTTTCTTACTAATTTTGTAATTGTAGTTACGAATAGTCCATACTATTTGTTTAGAATATACCAAAGCAGTAGTTTATGTGATAAACTCTAGTACTCGAACGTTAGATAAAAATTAACCCATTGTTCATCCTCGAACGATAAAAAAAAGGAAATTAAGAAAGGATACATGAATTGATAGTATGCACAACAAGAAATTAACATGAACTAACCTGCACACAATCATAATACACAAACCATCACATGTTATTATCAACATTTTTTTTCTCACAACACAATATTTTCAAGATCTTAAATTATAAACATATGATCTTTACAGATTGAGTATTATCAAGGAGAGCTAAAAATAGCTAACCCAAAGATGGAAGTGATTAAGTAACCACCATCAAGTGATACACTTAAGCATACAAAATCTCCAACAACATTGTTGAAATGCTAAATTAGAAGCTATTATTGACAAACCTTAAGAATGATAAATCTAGACCCAGTGGTCCCCATATTCAATCACACATAGCCAAAAATGATACAAATTATAAGATAAATCTTCAGTCTATCGAACAATTATATATTTTCATGGTAGCTCTCTTATAATTTTCATTATCAAACTTGTGCATGTAGAATCACTAGTATACTTCAACTATCCCAAATAACACCAAATCTTTCATAATTTTAATAAATATGTCTAATCAAGGATGCCACCCTACCAGGAGGACATTCAGAGAATATGTACACCTGATCCACTAATAGGGACTCACTCATAAAACAAAAAACACACACACACACGGAAGTAAATCGTACTCTAAACCACGCCCACAGTAAAGTAGTTGGTCACGTAAGAATGTACATAACCAAGATCAAATAGCTCTAAGTACTCCATCCATAGTGCCCATATCGAACATTTTCATTCATCAAACTCTATCTCTTTAATTTTCTAGCTACCCACAATCACCAATTTAGTCCCCATTATGATTTCACAAATACTTATATTATTGAACCCCACATCCACTAAAGTTAACACTCTTAATAACTAAACATTATAACCACATCGATCATCTTCTTACTTCCAAACCATCATTTTTCTCAAAGTATTCTATCAAATAAATGTTACAACTATGGCTATCTCTTTTTCTATTTAAGCATTTCATGACAAATACGAGTCCCAAACAAGGCTAATAAGACTAATTTCAAATTTGATAGTACCTTTCAATAGAAGTCAAGTTCACACGACTTCAACATATCATACTTTAGCTAATATTCTAATCCATCAGTTACCTCATGCCGAAACATAGAAATTCTTGGTCACTCAAATTATTAAATATACTATAAGCTCCTAACCTCTATTCACTATCAAATGTCTATGTAACGCATCATAACATTTTATGTAGTTTCATCAATAGAGTAGCATTAATTAAACTCTAAATTCTTAATAACCATGTAGAATTATATCTCACCTATTACATCATACTTAAGTCATCTATCATAATTTGAGCAATATAACCCCATGTAAAATTCTAAATTTTTCAGACCTTAATGTTTGTCACTCAAGCCGAAGCTTAATCTTTATAATAGTCGATGATAAAATCCTAGTAAGTCTGTACCGAATTAGTTCACATCTCACAGTACTATCTAAACTCATAAGTAAAAATCAATGCAACCTTCAGCTACACCTAAAGGGTTTATACGTGAGCTCTTATTCCTTCACTTTTCCTAAATTTTTCCTATGATACAAAATTCTAAATATTTGAACTCTTCAATACACTAGACTCTTGTTCCTTTTGCAGGCTCGCTTACCAATCTTTTTCTCTGGTCAAAACCCTTGACATTATTTACCACTACAAATGTATACTTACTTCTAAAATTTTGAATTGTGAATTCAGTTGTGCAACCCAGTCCCGTTATCTATCAACATTTGCTCATACCTTGAAGATTTTTATGAATTCGTGTATATTAGCTTATTGTTGATCGCCTCTCCATTGATTTTACCATATCGTTCGCTAAAAATTTAACCGTACTCATTACAAAATTCAAAATCATAATGATACAAATAAAAACTTATAATTACACTTGAGTTGAGTCACCGTAAACTTCTTTGTCAAGTATTATCCACTAGTTTCAACCACTTCAATTAACATGTGAAATTATTCAATAACTAGAGCAAATCGGATGAAATTATGCAATTCTGAACCCATTTCTCTATCCCATGGAAGATACCCTTTAAGTCCTTGATACCGGAAAAATTATTCTTACTCTCACCTCTTTCTGAAGTCCACTCTCATCCCATTAACTTTATTTAATTTTCATTATGACTCTATCTCCTTTAAATTCTATTTGTGTGGTGCCCCAACATCTGTCAAAACATTCCATACAACCACGTTACTCACTAAATAATAAAAAATTGCAACCTTTGATATTCACAAGTCATTATTACCCTACAAAATTTATTTAGCCAACAATTTTTTTTCTATAGTTAATTTTAAATTACAATCCATCACTAACTCCTATTACCATCATCCTGAGTAAACGCTAATCATTATTATGAACTCAACCTTTTCATCGACATGATAACTCAATCTAGCTATACAATTAGATCCAAAGGACTAACAAAAAATTTATAGACACTCTCTAGCTAAAATCTTCAATTACATTCACTCATGTATACTCACTATGTTATTTTTTATCCATAATTTTGTCATTCCGGTATAAATAAAATCATTTGAAGCTTAAGATAAAATCACTTGTCCTAGAACACTCAAGATAGACTTCACTACCTAATTCTTTTGTGTCATACAAAAGATCCACCACTAAAAAATGCCTTGAAACAATGTTGAAACCCAGCATCTGTAGTAACAAAGAAGTTCATTTCTCAAATGTGAATTCAATACCGAATCTCATTATATAAACATGTTATAGCACTAATAATTCCTTAAGTAGTTAGTATTTACACTTGAAAATCGATATATTTGTTTCCATGTAACACTAGTACCATCAAAGGCTGTTAAATCCATCTCTAGAACACATCATACCTATCGAGAAGATCGTACCCAATAGCCCAAACATTTCTACCCAATGAATGACTGCAAAATGTTATAAAATTTGTAGCCAAAGCAATTTGATTTACTTCTTAGATCAAATAAATAACAAAATTAATGAACTTCATAACTCTAATTAAGTAAGCATCGATGACCGTCTCTTATATATAACAATCTGTGGAATTGTAGTAAAGGTTCTAACCTCAATTGGCAAAACCTAGTTTCATCATTCGCTAAAAAACCCATATATGTTATGAAAACTTTACTAATTGTATTTTCTAAAATAATGGTGTTCATTTTCTAAATCTTTTTTATGAAATTGGTACATCACAAACTCAACCACTAAACCTCTCCACTATATTCATTTTTATGAAGCACTGCAAAACAATCAGCAATGAAACCATAAACATCTTCATGATTAATACCCATGAAGAATCATGGTTTCAACTTTAAGAACTAAAGAAAAAATAATATTATTCACTAGGAATTACATTACTATTGTGAATAAGTGTCACGAGTGGAATCTAGACCCCAGACGAGACCAGCATCGTTAATATCTCAAAGGTCTCAGACAAGCCTACATACGTAATATTTACTTCATTTAGGTTAAATCTTTTTTTTTTGCGGAAAATTTGGACTTTTTCTTTTTTAAAATTCATATAAGACATTCTAATTAAACTCATAAATGTTCACAATCAACCATCTAACATTAAGATCATCAAATGAAAGAAATAGTTCATAGATCCATCAAATGTGTACTTGCCAAAACGGCACCAATACAAAGTCTGAAATGAAATGAGAAATGAAAAACTAGTGGAACATGCTCCACTAGCTAAAGCCTACATCTAAGATAGATAATAACAATAGACAGCCTTGAAAGCATGAGGTCCTACCAAGTCTGGATGAAAGTTTCACGTCTAGATAGCTGCAACGTCGTACCGTAAGATCTAATGTCCACCTGTGTCTGCACCTAAAAGTAGATATTTCTATGGAATTAGTACACACTTGTACTAAGTATGGGTATATGCAAGCACACACCAAGGACATGTATGAGAAAGAATAGATATTTCCTAACAACATGATTAATGGAAAGTCAAGTCCGTGGACTTGCCAAATTTGGATTAGGAAAGTCAATGGACCTGCCAAATTTGGATTTGGAAAATCATGCCATGAGTGTAACATGCATTATCAAACTTATCATTTTGCAAACAGTATATAACATATTTCACATATTATATCACGTAGTTCATATCATTCTTTCATATGTCATGAGACCTTGGTATCATGGACTTGACGTTAGGACTTCCCAAAATGAGGTCTCAACATATGGGACCTCAACTAGGGATCCTTCTTTAGAAAACACAGAGTCTTATTCATTCTTTCATACATACTTCAATAGTGATTATTTCATATCAATCACAAGTCATACATAGGATGGATTTTAAGACTCTCATCGGTTTTTTTGTGCAATGACCAAGAATAAACTAGCGTCATTGCTTAAGTTTAGATAACCTCTTAATTATCCTATCCTTACACCTTTGGTATCATTCATTTCATTATGTGCATCATTTGAGGCTAGCCTCATTCATTCTGTTGAAACTTTAACATTAATCGACAGAGATCATCTGAGCATCATGAAATCCAGTGTCTCCCCTACACCGAAAAGAGGTGGAATCACCTGCCAAATTGACCCAAAACATGTTAGAGTATATGGGAATTGAACCCCGCTAGATCCCTATATTGGCATTATAGGTTTGTAGACTAGGAGATATAAGGAAACCCATACCCGGCATGCCGGACAGTCTCATCTCATGAGAGTTACATGAACCTCTGCACTTCGCGAAAGAAGGCATCACCGCTCATAGCTACTAGCCTATCGACACTCACTATAAAGTTCCATTACATTCAATTCATACATCATGGAAGCGGGCTTCTACCATGAGGATATCATAGATGATTAGATGATTTTTCATATCATCATTAGTATTAAGTATGCATTAACTTTAATACTTTAATTAGAGTGTTCATAGAGATTGGTCTCTTCATTAACTTTACACTCTCATAGGTGAGTACGTTTTGGTAAAATTTAATTAGGCTCATTTGAGATTGCTCTCATCTTTCACATTAGCCTCTTATCATGTTGTCACCACATTAATTAACTTTAGAACATTTCCTCTTCATAATTAGTCACCCCTTTATGTGAATGTTCATTTCATCATATGGCAATGCACTTGGCCATTTAGTGTGTTTCACACTCTTACTTAACCCTTCTAGGTTTACATCATTTCATCACATACATCTTAGATTCACTTACTTCTAAACTTATGCTAGACTTATAAGTCAACACATACAAGCCATGAGACTTCATTCATAGTTTGTCTAAGTGATTGATGTTTACCAAAGATTAGGTGGTACAAGACTTATGCATCTTGTATATATCTCAAGATATTGATTTTGATATTTAGATGCAGCATTCATAAATATTTGTTTACGTATGACATATTTGTCAATACGGAATTGGGCAAGGGAACCCGATTCGAGTCCTATGAACAATACTTAATCTTATTTTAAACTTGATAATTGCATTTTTCAGATTTGGGAGACCCTAGTTCGATTTCCATCAAGCCCATAATATTTCTTTCTTGTTCTCTTCCCATTTTTCGTTTAAAGGCAAGGAAGTTGTGTGTTCAATCCCCCACAAGCTCATTATTTTTCTTTTAATTTATATCTTAACATTCTCACTTATCCAAGAGGTTGTGGGTTCAATACACACTCTCCACTTTTTTTTTCTCCTTCATTTTTCTACTAACTTTCTCATCCATTCAAGAGGTTGTGGGTTCAATCCCCACTCTATACATTTTATTTTATCCTTTATTTTTATCCTAACTCTCTCATCCATTCAAGATATTGTGGGTTCAATCCCCACTCTCCAAATTTAATTTTCTCCTTTATTTTTCTCCTAACTCTATCATCCATTCAAGAGGTTGTGGGTTCGAATCCCTAAAACCTCCCCTTATTTTAATTTACATTTTCCCCTTACCTTCTCATTCTACCAAGAGGTGATGGATTCAAATCCCACTCCTCTCATTATTTTTATTATTTTTAAAATTTCTCTTTACTCTCTTGTTTGGCCGAGAGATTGTGGGTTTGAATCCCACAACTCTAAAATTCTCAGCTTTCATGTAATGAGGTCTTGGGTTCAGTCCCCGCTGACCTGACATATTTCAAATTTATTTTTGAACTTCTCAAACCTCAAGTGTTCTGTCCGAAACTCCATCACCAAGTCCTTGATTTGACTAAATTTTCTAGCCTTGATTTAACAACATTCACACATTTGTTTTGTGGTATTTTCAGAATTTTTTTAACACATTTTTAAGTGTAAATTTGTTGTTGTTTTAACTTAGATTTTTCCACTTAAGATCAGTCACCTTACACTTAATTTAAACATCACAAATTACACATCTAATGCACCTTAATTCAAATCATTAAACAAGCCATTTTAAGGTTTCAAAACGGAGAACAACAACGAACATTTTATACATTGCACCACATCATTTTAGGTTTACATCATTGAACATGCTTGCTATTTCCAAACACAAAATCACAAAGAACATCATATTTCACACTTAACTACCAGAAACCATACAAACAACATGATTTCTAACCTAATTAAAATTTAAATCGGAAGGAGACTAGGGACAAGGAATTCGACAATAAAGGGGACAACCTAGTTTCATGCATTTTTTTTGTAGAACAAAATTTCTCTTGCAGAAAGGATTCCAAGAAAGAAAGACCATAACTATTCTTGGTGTTGTTCAACACTCAATGTTTCTTCCCAGAATCACCACCAACCCAATGTCCGCATCGAGAATGTAACGTTTAGCTTTACTTTGATAGATTGTTTTTGTCGTTTGTATTTTATAAGTTCTTCAAGTGTGAAGAATTTTTGTTGTCCTTTCTGATTTTTCTTACTGCTTTGTTTACAAAGAAAACGTGAAAATGGACATAGAGGCAGACGTGAGAGGTAGATGGATAAGCGTGAAAGAGAGAAGTGTGAGGTAGTGTCCCCTTAGAACTAGGACTTGTTCGCAAGACTTATTCAAATTAATCACTAATTAATAAACAATAAATAAAAATTTGATTATAATATTTTCTTAAATCAGACATTAATTATTAATTTATTAAATTAATCTATCAAATTAATTAAAACAAATTAAATCATTGCTTCCACCTAGGTTCTAGCAGCGTGGAGTAAGATTTTCTTAATGGGCAATTTCTCCCTCTCTATCCAAAATTGCCCTCCACCATATTAATTAAATAATTAATTAAATATTTAGGGTAATTACAATACTACCCTTATCTTGGAAAAAGACTATTTTACCCCAAGACCCTCCAACCATAAGATTTCCCCTTTTTAAGTCTAGTAAAGACTCATCTGGGTAAATCTTAATAATCGGGAGCCCTACATGGTTGGACCCAACCTTTCCTAGATCAACTAACTCCAAAGTTAGTTGGCTTGGCTGTTGCAAGGGTTCAGAGGCCTGGTTCTGCGCACATTAATTCGTGTGAACCTGGTCTAATCATAGGCATTCTTGACATATTAAGCATTTCTTATCTTATCCATTTTAGGGTTGATAAAAAATCCCTCCCCCCCCTCCTTAGGAACATTCATCCCCGAATGACAGTACTCTTTACTAACAATAAGTAAATCATCTATAGAATGTATGTATATATAGGTAATTTAATACTCCCCATTGGTAAATATTTGATTCATATATTAACATGATGGTATACATCCTTGAAACCTACTAGTAGCTTCACATTAATAGACTAAGGAACTCTTTCCTAAACTAGTCTCATCAAAGCATACAACACAAGTACACATAAAAATAATACAAATCAGCAACCAACATGATGACTCCAACGGATTAACCTCATACTAGTGCATAAACACCATACTCTGTCAAATACCTAATGGACTAATTAAGGCTACTCACCCGAGACTTCACCAGAGATACCTTCCCCTGCACCCCTACATGTTAGTGCCAAGAATAGTTACCTCCTTGGATCCTCTTCACTAACACCTATAGGTTGAACTCTCTCCTTCCCTTGATCTTGACTTCTCCTATTCGGATAATCCTTCACCATGTGACCCAATTTTCCACAACTATAACAAGAGTTAGTGCCCATCATACTTTCTCCTCCATTTAGTTTGCCCCACTTCCTGCAAGGTGGTCTCTCCTGAGGTGTATTTACTTCATTGTTTCTCTTAACTCTAGACTCGAAATTCCTATCATAGCGATCCTTGGATGAACTTGACTCCCTTTGGCGGGAGAGTCACTTCTTAAACCTGGGCTTATCCATGCTTTCAGTACTACTCTTCCTTGAAAAATTCTCCTCAGCTTGCCTTGACATGTTCCCTACCTTAGTGTGCTTCTTCTTCGTGCTTTCCTCTATTTACTGGACATGGACCATAAGACTGGAAAGGTCTATGCTATCATGCAGCATAGCTTCCCTACACTCCTCGTCTAGATCCTCAGCAATCCCTGTCAAGAATCCACTTATCTCGTCTCTGCTGTTAGACACAAGAGAAATGGCATACCTGGATAATTGAACAAACTTTAGGGAATACTCCTTGACTGTCATCGATCCCTATTTACGGTTGAGAATATCCTCAACCTTGGACTCTCTCATTTCCCTAGGGAAAAATTTCTCCAAGAAGGTTGTCTTAAATAGATATCACGTGACCGGAACTCCGCCCAATGCTTGGCTATGCTGCCACATCTTGCACTAAGTCTGTGCAACATCCTTGAGATGATAGGAAGCCATATCAGCCTTCTCAGTATCTGTGGCCCCCATGGCCACCAATATGTTCTATAACTGATCCATGAATTCTCGGGGATCCTCTGAAGTATTGGACCTAGTGAAAATAAGAGGATTCATCTTTGTAAAGTCTCGTAGCCTGTCAGCCATGCTACGTACCGGTGGGTTCTCCCTTTGAACATTCTTCCGGTTGACCTGGGCAGTCATGGTGTGGGCCTGCATAGTAATGGCATGTTCCATCTGGGCAGAGATTCCCTCACCTCCGCATCAGTCAACCTAGCAAGGTTAAATGCCATAGACACTCCTTGAGCTGGAGCCTGGGGTGGAACTTGATTGTCCCCAGCAGCTGCTACTCCTCTCCTCTAACCAATAGCACTCCTAGTGTTCATTCTCTGTAAACAACAAGGATTTGATGTTAGACACACTCATAATACCAAGAAGTCAAACATTAAGAAAGGCATGATAAGATCAGAAGAAGGGAAATTTTCCTACGCATCATGCAGTCTCTAATCTAGGATAATGGTGCACTTCACTACCATGACTTAGAAACTACTCAATATGGTTGATGTGAACATATTATTATCAAAGTTTAACCTAGTGCTGTGATACTAACTTTGTCACGATCGCAATCCAGACCCCAAAGGAGGCTGGCGTTGTTGACCTCTGAAAGGTCGCAGACAAGCCTACATACATCATCTTTACTTTATCTAGTGTAATATTTTTTGCAAAAATTGAACTTTTTGTTATGTAACATTCCTATAAGACATTCTACTTAAACTCATAAATGTTCACAATCAACCATCTAACATTAAGATCATCAAATAAAAGAAATAGTTCATAGTTGCATTATATGTGTACTTTCCCAAACGACACCAATACAAAGTCTGAAATAAAATGAGAAATGAAACACTAGTGGAACATGCTCCACTAGTTAAAGCCTACATCTAAGCTATATATTAACAGTAGACATCCTCAAAAGCATGGGGGCCTACCAAGTCCATATGAAAGCTCCACGTCTGTATAGCTGCAACGTCGTACGTAAGATCAAACCTACACCTGTGTCTGCACCTAAAAGTAGATATTTGTATGGAATTAGTACACACTTGTACTAAGTATGGGAATATGCAAGCGCACACCAATAAAATGCATGAGAAAGAATAGCTCTTCCTAACAACATGATTTATGGAAATTTAAGTCGGTGGACTTGCCAAATTTGGATTAGGAAAGTCAATGGACCTGCCAAATTTGGATTTGGAATGTCATGCCATGAGTGTAACATGCATCATCAAACTTATCATTTTTCTAACAACACATAACATATTTCACATATCATATCACGTAGTTCATATCACTCTTTCATATGTCATGAGTCCTTGGGATCATGGACTTGACGTTAGGACTCCCCAAAATGAGGGCTTAACATATGGGACCTCACTAGGGATCCTTATTTAGAAAACACAGAGTCTGCTTCATTCATTCATATGTACTTCATTATTTAGGGTAAAAAAAGACATAAATTAGGGTTTAAACAGAGTGGGAAAGGTCAAAAAGACCCCAGGGAAAGTTGTTGTCGGAGAAAACGGCGGCCAAGACTGACGGTTCGTCGTGTGACCGGCGCCCCATTGTTGGGTCTGTCGACTAGACCTATTCGACATGTCTTTACTAAAATGGGCATAACTCTTTATTAGGAGGTCTGATTTTAGCAAGGTCGGTGGATATGAAAAGATAATTCAATTATATATCTGTGCATAGGTCAAGGGACACCTAAATCATTTTGTTCTAAAATTTATGACCATTTTAAATTGACGTAACTATATTTCCCCTTAACTGTTTGAAAATTTTCCACCTATGGTCTGACCAACGGTTCACCTACGGACCATGCTGGTCATCCGTAGCTCTTGTCAGAGAGTGGGTGAATGGGGGTCTCAAGCGACAGTCATGGACTACAAATCATCGTCTAACATACAAAATGTCAGTCCGTTTCTTGATCAAGACTCAACTAATTTTTCCTGGCAAAATTTTATTGGGAGTTTCCAATCCAATCGACGGTTGTGCAGGACGCACCGTGGTTCAGGCTATGGTCCGTCCATGCCACCATTGGTAGCAAGTGCAAATTTTTCTGAAAAAATTATGTTTTGGTCTGTTTTGTCTACGGGGTGTTCCATTATCTCCCCCTTGGGAACATTCATCCTCGAATAAAGACTAAACTAGCTGAAATAGAGGGAGAGAACTGCAATCCCCACTACTTAGCACTGAAAACTGAGATTTTGACTTAATTGTGTTCTGAGTACATGCAATTACGCTTAAAATTTAAGTACAAACTGAGCGAACATGATTCTAAAACTGAATTTACGCATGAATGACTATAAAACTGAAAAGGAACGATTACCTCAAGGTGGAGTGGAATGGTGAGGATACTTGGCTTTCGTGGCTGCTTCTGCTTTCCAAGTAGCTCCCTCTACGGACAAACTCCTCCACAAAACCTTGACTGAGGCAATTTCTTTGTTTCTCAACCCTCTAACCTGACAGTCAAGAATCTCAACTGGTACTTCCTCATAAAAAAGATTATCTTTCACCGCCACACTCTCTAAAGGCACTACAGAGGCTAGATCACCAACACACTTCTTCAAGAGTGAGATGTGGAAGATCGGATGCACTGCTGCTAATTCTACTGGCAACTCTAACTCATATGCAACCTTGCCAACCCTTTTCAAGATCTTGTAAGGGCTTACATATCTAGGGCTGAGCTTCCCTTTCTTTACGAATCTCATCACCCCTTTCATAGGTGAGACTTTCAGAAAAAATCCAATCATTAACTTGGAACTCTAGTTCCTTTCTCATTACATATACATAAGATTTTTGACGATTTTGGGCTGTCTCAAGTCTATCTCAATTGAGTTGCACTTTATCCATAGCATAAAGGATTGAATATGGCCCTACCAAAGTTGTTTCACCTAATTTAAACAAACAAACTGGAGATCTATATCTACGCCCAAATAAAGCCTCATAAGGGGCCATCTGAATGCTGGAATGGTAGCCATTATTGTAAGCAAATTGAATAAGAGTAAGGTCATCATCCCAACTACCTTTGAAATCGATCACAAAAGGTATCAACATATCCTCTAAGGTCTTAATGGTATCTCTTCCTGCCCATCCGTATGGGGATTAAATGTTGTACTAAGGTTAACTTGAGTATAAAGACCTTTCTGAAATGACTTCCAGATATGAGAGGTAATCTGAGGACCTCTATCTGATATTATAGATAAAGTAACCCAATGCAACCTCACAATTTCATTGATGTAAAGATCTGTATAGTCCTCCACCGAATATATGGTCTTTACCATTAAAAAGCTAGAAGACTTAGTCATCCTATCAATAATCACCCAAATGGAGTCATTCTATCTGTGAGTATGAAGTAACCCTGCGATGAAATCCATATTGATCACATCCCACTTCCAAGTAAGATTATTGATCTCTTTAATCATAGCTCCTTGTTTCTGATGTTCTACCTTGACTTGTTGGCAATTTGGGCACTTACTCGCAAAATTTGCTAGATCCCTCTTCATTCCACTCAACCAATAGACTTCTCGCAGATCGCAGCACATCTTAGTGGCACCTGGATGAATAAAATACCTAGAGTTATGGGATTCTTCAAGAATATGTTGTCTCAACTCACCCATATCAAGAACACGCAATCTACCCTGGTAGCGAAGTACATCATCTCCCCCTTCCAAGAAAACCTCCACTCTTTGATTATGGACTGCTCCCTTAAGTTCAAACAAGATTGCATCACTGTCTTGATTTTCCTTAACCGTACTACCAAAGACAACTCTGCCCCATTTTGAACTGTTACACTATTGTGTGATATGCTCATAGGATGAACTCCCAAGCGAGCAAGTTAGTGAACATCCTTCACTAGCTCCTTCCCTTCTTCCTCAACATGGGCTACATTACCCATAGATAATCTACAAAGAGCATATGCTACTACATTAGCCTTTCTCGGATGATAATACACACTCATATCATAATCATTAAGGAACTCTAGCAATCTCCTCTGGCGAAGACTCAACTTTTTAGGAGTTAACACATACTAAAGGATCTTATGGTTAGTGAACACATCTACATGAACACTATACAAGTAGTGCCTCCAGATATTGAGTGCAAACACCACTACTGCAAGCTCGAGGTCATGAGTTGGATAGTTCTTCTGATGAGCCTTAAGTTGTCTGGAGGCATAAGTTATCACCTTAACTCACTGCTTAATCACACAACCAAGTCCAACTCTTGATGCATCGCAATAGATCACATAACCATCTGAACCCTTTGGTAGAGTCAAGACAGGAGCAGTAGTCAATCTATTTTTCAATTCTGCAAAGCTTTTCTCAAAATCATTTGACCATTGAAACTTGACCATTTTTTAAGTCAACCTAGTTAATGGTGAGGCTGTGGATGAAAATCCTTCCACAAACCTTCTGTGATAACCTGATAACCCTAAAAAACTTATGATATCTGTAGAAAAGGTAGGTCCGTGCCACTGTTTCGTTGCTTCTATCTTCTACAAATCCACTCGGATCCCTTCGCTAGATATAGTGTGACCAAGAAAAGCAATGGATTACAACCAGAACTCATATTTGTTGAACTTAGTGAATAATTGGTGATCTTTCAGAGTCTGTATACGATAACAAAAAAGTCCAAGTACTATTTGAAAACTTTGTTCATCAAATCCATGAAAGCTACAGGAGCATTAGTTAGTCCAAATGACATAACTACAAATTCATAATGACCATACTGAGCTTCGAATGTTGTTTTTGGAATGTCACTATCTCTGAGTCTGAGCTGATGATAACCCGATCTGAGGTCTATCTTTGAGAAATGGCTAGCACCCTGAAGTTGGTCAAACAATTCATCAATCTTAGAGATAGAATACTTATTCTTGATTGTGACCTTTTCAATTGTCTATAGTTAATGCACATTCTGAGGGAACCATCTTTCTTCCTTACGAACAACAATGGTGCACCCCATGGTGAAATATTAGGTCTGATGAAACCCTTATCTAGAAGGTATTTCAACTGCTCTTTCAATTCCTTAATCTATGATAGAGTTATTCTATAAGGAGGAATATAAATAGGGTGGGTATCTGGAAGAAGATCGATTCCAAAGTCGATTTTCCTTTTGGCAGGGAGTCTAGGAAGATCTTCTGGAAATTCACACACTACTGGAACTAACTCAAGAGTTGGGGTTTCAAGGCTAGAATCCATAACCCGAACTAGATGATAGAGATGGCCTTTAGATATCATATTTCTGGCCTTAAGATTAGAAATAAATCGACCTATAGGAGCTAAATTACTACCCTTCCATTCTAAGATTGGTTTGTCTGGAAACTAAAAATGAACAATCCTAGTTCTACAATTGACTGAGGCATAACATGAGTGTAACCAATCCATACCTAGAATGATATCGAAGTCTATCATTTTTAACTCTAATAGATCTGCAAAGGTGACTTTCTGAGATAATGTAACAGGGCAATTTCTGTATGCCCGTCTAGCTATCTGTGTCACCGACTGGAGTAGCGACTGAGAAAGGTTGTGAGAGAGATTCTGAACTAACACTTAATTGGAATGCTATGCTGAGTTACAAAAGACAAAGTCATGTCTATTGTCTTTCCACTAAGTGAACCATATGTGAGTCACATCCTTGAGTTTGTAGGATACCAATCTCACCTATCACTACCAATTACTAACATCACACCAAATATATATTTGACCTCATCAATAAACTTCTGTGGGTCCTTACCAACTTGCGACCCTAAAAACATCAGCAGATTCATCCTAACAAAATCACAAACTCTGCAGCCACTAATCAGTCATTTCTATTAGTAGAAACTAGAACCTGTTGATTGTTTTGGTTGGTCATAGTCTGAGCCAAAAGCTGAATTGACGTTCTGAAACACTGCATTTGACCTTCCTTATCTAGTACTAGAGGAACTGCATTAGCATTGCGTGCATTAGCATTCCATGCCTAAGATCTACAATAAGGAATGATCTTAAGCGCACAAAGTCAAGTTAGAATGGAATTTGATCATGCCTTATTCACGATAATAGTAACAAGAAGAATGAAGTTTTCCCTAAAACACTTCATAGTCACCCTCTCATTAGATGTGGTGCACTTCACACAAATGAAAAGAACTATACTTAGTGTGGCTTTTCAGAAATCCTAGGACTCCTGAACCTATTGCTCTGATACCAAGCACGCCCGAGCTACCCCCGAGACTCGGACACGAAACCTAGGACCACAAGTGTTCCCAAGCTGACCCTGCTGGCATGATCATGAACATACTAAAGATTATAAACTGATGCGGAAGTTAAATCATAACTTATAATGAATAGATAGGGAATACTTATATCCTAAAAATTGAGATATATGAAAAACCGATGAGTTTAGTACAAAGAAATATTAACTCAATGCTAAGCTGAAACTAGCCTCTAAACTGGACTAGAAATACTAGGAAAAGCCCCAACTAAATCTAGAAAAAAATGAAACTAAGTGACTAAAGACTGAAATGAAACTCACAACTATTGTCCTCAGAGAATGAGGACTCACCACTGAATCTGCTGATCGCAAATCGATCTTTGCGTGATCTGGATGCTGATAACTTGAACCTATATCACGAGATGATGTAGAGCACATATGAGTCAGTACTTGAAAGGTACTGAGCATGTAGGATAGAGTAAAGCTGAAAAAATATAACAAAACAAGCACAAAAACAAGTATAATAATTTGAATGTGATGTGCTGATTTCTAAGCTAATTGGATGCAATGACCAATTTATAACATGCTGAAACTTAATACTGAATATACTGATAAATAGTCAATGTAGAGAGTCTGATTAAACTGTGGGAGATACTAATAACCAATAATAAAGCCACATGAGCTAAATGTGGAGTCTGATGTATACGCCCCATCGTGAGGACCCAATATACCCTGCCAGAGGTATAAAGGAATGTTGGCATGATCACTAAACTGATTTCCCATAGAGGGTACTTACAACCTACTTGGCTAGTAGTTTTGGGACTATTTAGGCACGTTGAACCCTAGTCCAACTCGGTATTTTGCTACTCCCCTGAGTTTTTCAAATTTACTGATTTGTCTGAGTTTCTCTAAATACTGGATAGCTCGAAACTGAACATGCAAACAGAGAATGCAACAAATATTCTGGTAGTTATGCATTTATAATAGAGGCATGTGTATTTGAAGTGTCTGAAATATCTGACCTAGCATGTGTAATTCAAGAACTAAATAAATACAAATCTAGGGTTCTGAAATTCATGCAATAATCTGAGTAATAACATGATAATATTTTTTGGAATATATATTTGATAAATTCATGAAGTTCTATAAAAGTTCTAGAAACCCTATGTCTAAGCATAATATGGGAATCAAGAATCTGACTGAAAGTTATGGACCCAATGGGTGAAAGGAACCCACTAGTGAAATCCCACAAACCTGGTGATTAAATCCACGAAAAAATACTTAAGTTTTGTGGCTGGAACTGCTGGGCACTTGTTTTTTCTTGAACTAGGGTTCTTGTGTTGTTTTCTCCTCCCTTTGTTCTAATTTTCTATGTTTTGATTTAATGATTTGTCTTGGATATATTTTAATTATGTTTCTAGGCTTAAACTGAGTGATATCTAATGATTTAGGGTCAAAACGACGTAAATTAGGGTTTTAAAAAAGTGGGAAAGTTCAAAAAGACCCTTGGGAAAGTTAATGTCGGACAAAATGACGACCAACACTGAGGGTCCACCGTCTGACTGACGCCGTGTCGTTGAGTTCGTCGACTGTGCGTGTTCGACAGACCTTTACTAAAATAGGCATAACTTTTCACTTAGAGGTCTAAGTTTAGCAAGGTTGGTGGCAATGGAAAGATAATTCAGTATCTATCCGTGGGTGCAAACCATTTGAAGTTTACCCAACTGTATTTTCCCTTAGCTGGCTACAAATTTTCAACCTACGAACGTAGGTCCACCTACCGACCGTGTTGGTCATCCATATCTCTTGTTAGAGAATGGGTGAATGGAAGTCTCGATCGACGTCACGGACCGTGTCTGACCTATGAACCATCGGTCCATCCGTTGATCAAGACTTAACAAATTATTCTCGGCTGAATTTTTTTGGGAGTTTCGGATCCCATCGATGGTTTGCTGGATGGTCTATGGTTCAGGCTATGGTCCGTCGATGCCACAGTTGGTAGCACCTGCCTTTTTTTCTTAAAAACTATGTTTTAGTTTATTTTGGCTACGGGGTGTTACACTTCATACATAAAAGTGTCAGTTTTCATTGTCGTTCATTTCATTTGTAACTTGAAGTTGCCATTTTTGTTAATTACTTTTTTCAAGTTATTCTTGAGATTATATCCTATGTTTATGTTTTCCAGTAAGTTATGTAAAACAGGTGAAGGGTTTGCTCAAGGCCAATAATGGTCATTAGGTGCCGGCCGTGTCTTGGGAATAGGCTAGGGGCATGACAAACTCGGTATACGAGCAAGGTTCAAAAGTCCTAGGGAGTCTATGAAGTAGTGTCTCTAGAGTCTTAGTCATCAGTGTGAAGCGCGCCACATATATGCTTAGGAGGCTATGACATTTAGGAGTTTCTCTCTTTCTTTATTTTCCTTTTCGTGTGTTAGAGTTTATTTCTAAGACATCCTCTCTAATTCGTGCTTGCGCATGTTTCAGATAACCATGCCTTTACAAAGAGCAGCAATAGGTCGTCCAGCTATGAGGACGTTCAACCTTAAGACAAGGAATTACCCAATGCACCTGAAGTGCAACCACAAGGGGAAGTAACTAATGATGAGTTCAGAGACACAATTAGGATGCTGAGTCAAGTTGTGACTAACCAGGTTTGTCAATCAAAAGGATATCGACAAGGAGGGGATTACACTTTGAGGATTCAGGAATTCATAAGGGTGAATCCCCTAGGCTTTACTGGTTCGAGCACTATTGAGGATCTAGAGAAATTCACTGAGGAACCAAATAAGGTGTCCGAGGTGATGCACGTTACTAACACTGAGATATTTGAGCTTGCTACTTATCAACTCAAGGGTATTTCTAAGACTTGGTTTTATTAGTAGAAGGAGGGTAGAGATGAAGTACACCACCTTCAAGTTGGGCTTGTTTTAAGGAAGCCTTTTTGGGGTGCTTATTTCCCCGAGAATTGAGAGGGGCCAAGGTACGTGATTTTCTCACTCTTAAGTAGGACTAACTCAGTGTTCATAAATATGGGTTGAGATTCACACAACCATATCGTTATGCTCCAGAGATGGTTAAGGACGTGAGGAGTAGTATGAGTTTGTTCATTGCCAGATCGGGTTGCTCTTCAAGTAAGTAGGGTCGAGTTGCAATGATTATAGAAGACATGGAAATTTCGAGGTTCTTGATTTATGTACAACAAGTAGATGAGGAAAAACTAAGGACAACGAATAGTACAAAAAGAAGAAAGACTAGTAATGTGTCTGGGCCGTAGAAAGGTGGTTCGAATCGGCAACAGTTTCAGAAACAGAATAGGGCATGAACCATCATCTTCTAGTGCACCTGTGCCAATAGACAGAGTTGAGCATCATGTCAGAAATCCCGAGCTAAGCCTGCATATTTATAGGGTAGTGTGGCACAGGGAGGTAGTAAGCTTCCTGCCTGCACCAAGTGTTGAAAAAATCACTTCTGTGTTTGTCATGAGGGCTCCATAGGTTCCTTCAAGTGTTGTTAGACCGAGCATTTCATGAGGGAGTGTACAAAGAAAAAGCAAGGTGGTAGTAACTAGGGAAACAGAGCTTAGTCTTCATCAGCTGCTCCACCAGATAGGGGTGAACCTAGAGGAACTACTTTCGGTGTGGGCGGAGGAACAAACCGCATGTATGCTCTTAACAATCGCCAAGAACATGAGAATTTTCCAAACGTTATCACTGGTATAATTTAATACTTTACATTACTATTTTTTGCATTGTTAGACCCAGGAGTGAGTTTATCTTTTGTAACTCATTATGTTGTATTGAACTTTGAAATTATTCCTGAGCAACATAGTGAACCATTTAGTCTTTCCACACCCTTGGTGAAACAATTTTAGCAGAACGAGTAGATCTTGATTGTCCTTTTCTGTCAGTCACAAAAGTACCATGGCTGACTTAATTGAGCTAGACATGATAGACTTCGATATCATTCTTGGTATGGACTGTCTTCATACCGGTTATGCCTCAGTTGATTCCAGAACTTGAGTATTCAAGTTTCAGTTTCCCAATAAGCCAGTCTTATGGAGGATTAGCAGTTCAGCAGTGCCTCAGGATCGATTCATTTCATATCGTAAGGAGGGAAAGATACTTTCTAAGGGTGTGTCTATAACTAAATCAAATTTAATGACTCTTGTGTTGAGATACCTCATATTCAGCCAGTTCCAGTAGTGAAAGAGTTCCCAGATGTCTTCCCAAATGATCTCCCTGGAGTCCCTCCTAAAAGAGAAATAAACTTCGGCATAGATCTTCTTCTAGATATTCGTCTTATCCCTATTTTGTCATATAGGATGGTACTAGAAGAGTTAAAAGATTTGAAAAAACAGCTGAAAGATTTGTTAGATAAAAGTATTTTTCGACCAAATGTCTCTTCTTAGTTGCTTTGGTCTTGCTTTTGAGAAAAAAAGATGGTTCCCTTAGGATGTGTATAGACTACCGCCAATTGAATTGAGTAACCATAAAGAATAATTATCCTCTTTCAAGGATAGATAATCTTTTCGACCAGCTTCAAGGTGCTTCTTGATTCTCGAAATTTGATCTGAGATCAGGCTACCACCAGTTGAAAGTTAGGGAATGTGATATTTCAAAGAAAACTTTTAGAACCATACATGGGAATTATGAGTTTTTGGTCATCTCATTTGATTTGACCAATGCACCATGGACCTCATGAACAGAGTCTTCAAACCTTATTTAGATATGTTTAATATCGTCTTTATTGATGACATAATAATCTATTCAAGGAATGAACAAAATCATGCTAGTCACCTGAGGATAGTTGTTTAGACTTTGAAAAATAAAGAGTTATATTCCAAGTTCTCCAAGTGTGAGTTTTGTCTTAAGTCGGTGGCATTCTTGGGCCACATAGTTTCCAGTGATGGAACTAGAGTGAAAACCCAAAAGATAGAGGTAGTTTAGAGTTGGCTTAGACCAACGTCTCCTTCTCATATTAGGCATTTCTTGGGTTTTGTTGGCTATTATATAAGGTTTTTTAGGGGTTTTCATCTTCGTTTCCATTGACCAAGCTGACTTACAATACATTTAGTTTCAATGATCTGAAGCTTTTGAGAAAAGCTTTCAGGAGTGGAAAACAAGGTTGACTATTGCTCTGGTTTTGATTTTACCAAGGAGTAATTAAGGTTTTGTTGTGTAATATGATGCATCAAGAGTTGGTTTTCTCTGTGTGTTAATAAAGAATCGCAAGGTTATAGATTATGCCTCCAGAAAATTGAAGGTACACGAGAAGAACTATCCAATCCATGCCTTAGAGTTGACTGTTGTATTTTTCTCCTTGAATTTATTGTGGTGTTACTTGTATGGTGTTCATGTTGACATATTCACTGAACAAAAGAGCTTACAATATGTGTTCACCCAGAAAGAGCTCAATATTATACAGTAAGGTGGTTATTACTACTCAAGGATTATGACATGAGTATTCTTTACCACCCAGGTAAGTCTAATGTGGTCGCTGATGATTAAATAAGGTAATCCATGGGGAGTACTGCCCATGTTTACAAAGAAAAAAAGGAGTTAGCTAAAGATGTGCACAAACTTTCACGTTTGGGAGTCAAACTTATGGACTCCACATAAGGAGGAACGGTGGTTACTAAAGGGGATGAATCATCTTTAGTGTAAACAAGACCAAGACCCCTTTTTGCTTGATTTTAAGGTGAATGTTCATAAGCAAAAAGTATTGGCTTTTAAACAAGGGGGAGATAGGGTACTGAAGTATCAAGGTAGATTATGTGTACCTAGGGTGGATGACACCAAGATAGGATCATGGAGGAGGCTTATAGCTCCAAATATTTCATTCATCCAGGTTCCACCAAGATGTACCACGATTTGAGAGAGGTGTATTAGTAGGAAGATATGAAGAAGGACATTGTTGAATTTGTTGACAGGTGCCCGAATTGCCAGCAAGGGAAAGTAGTAGACCACCAAAGACCAGGTGGTTTGGATCAGAATATAGAAATTCCCGAGTGGAAGTGGGAGATGATTAATATGGACTTCATCATAGTCTTGCCAAAGTCCCGCAGACACCATGATTCAATTTGGTTGATTCTCGATTGATTGACAATCAACCCACTTCTTGTTGTTAAATACTACTAATTTGGCGGAGGAGTATGTTAAGTTGTACATTCAAGAAGTGGTAAGAATTCATGGAGTTCAGGTCTCCATTGTTTCAGATAGAGGTGCACAATTTACTACTCAGTTCTAGAGGTATCTCCAAAAAGATTTTGGTTCAATGGTAAACTTAAGCACTGTTTTTCATCTTCACATTGATGGACATGCAGAGTGAAACATCAAGAATTTAGAAGATATTTTGAGAACTTTTGTGTTTGATTTCAAGGGAAATTGGGATGATCACCTACCTCTCATGGAATTCGCTTACAACAACAGCTACTATTCGAGCATCCAAATGGATCGATATGAAGCTCTTTATGGGAGAAGATGTAGATCTCCTACTGGGTGGTTCGAGGTTGATTACGAAGGGTTGATAGGACCATATCTAGTTCACCAAGCCATGAATAAGGTAAAGGTGATTCTAAAAGGATTGGAAACGACACACATTCCTACACAAATGTGAGAAGAAAGCCATTGGAGTTTGAGGTGGATGACTGGGTATATCTGAAATTTTCACCCATGAAGGGTGTTATGATGTTTGGTAAAACAAGAAAACTTAGTCCCCGTTTTATTGGACCTTATAGATTATCAAAGAGAATAGGAAATGTAGCTTATAAGTTGGAGCTACCACAAGAGTTACAATGGTTCATTTGGTATTTCATATATTCATGTCGAAGAAGTGCATAGGTGATCCTTCATTGATTGTACCGACTTAGAATGTTCTTATTAAGGATAGCTTGTCCTATGAAAATATTCCGGTTCATATTTCATATAGACAAGTTTGCAAGTTGAGAACAAAGGAAGTCGCGTCAGTTAAGGTCCATAGGAGGAACCAATTTGTTGAAGAAGCGACTTAGGAAGCTGAAGAGGATATGAAAAAGATATATACACATCACTTTGAATCCAAAGAGAATGCAAATCAAGATACTAATTCTATTCTTAGTACATTATGAACTATAAGTAAGCATGATTGTTATTTGCTTTTGGAATGTATGTGTTGAACTTGATTTTTCTATCCTTAGCATAGTGAAAGAAATCTCATTCGAGGAAGAATGTTCCCAAAGGGGGAGATATTGTAAAAACCTCATAACTTTTAATAGCCAAGAATTTGCCAAGAAACTAAAGTTTATCAATTTTTGAAAGAATAGGAAAATTTTGGAAAATACTGAATAAAAAATGAAATTAAGAAGATTAATTAAAATTGAAATACATTCAAGGGGTCGAATAAGGATAGGCGGGCTTATAAAATCAAAATATTTGAAATATCACGGACAAGATACAGGTACAACATGTTATATACATGTACCACACATGAGATGCACCTACAACGCATGTGATGCACGTACATCGCAAGAGTTACACCTGGTACACTTATTCTTCCTTTATTTCAAACATCATATGAGAAACTATTAAAAGTTTGACATGTATGAAAAACTAATGGAACTTGAGACTAATAAAGAAAGGTAACTTGGTCATGCAATTCTGATTACTTATATTGTAAATGACAAAATAAGTTTATTGACTAATTATCTAATTCTTTTATCTCTCATAAGTTGTTTCCATTTTTCGAGCACCTAGGAAATATGATAACCAAATTACTAGCCAATAACAGAGGGAAAATACATGTGATATCCATAGAGAAACCAATTGTTAGCCCCAAATACTTCCAATAAGTTTGTAGCAACAATCAAAGTAAGTTGTGATGGAATCAGTACGTCGCTGCAATTCAAGTTAAATGATGTATTTCTAATATCTTGACTTAACTAAGTATTGTGAGTTAGAGTATCAGCTAATTAATCTTGGTGAGAACTAAGAATATAATTATGATGTTGTGAAGTTAGAGAACTACTTCTTGTTGTGCCTGAAACCAATGGCTATAGACATGTACCACACACAAGATGCACCTACAACGCACGCTATGCACGTACATCGCACGAGATACACCTGGTACACTTATTCTTCCTTTATTTCAAACATCAGATGAGAAACTATAAAAAGTTTGACATGTATGAAATACACCTGGTACACTTATTCTTCCTTTATTTCAAACATCAGATGAGAAACTATAAAAAGTTTGACATGTATGAAAAACTAATGGAAGTTGATACTAATAAAGAAAAGTAACTTGGTCATGCAATTCTTATTACTAACATTGTAAATGACAAAATAAGTTTATTGAATGATTATATGATTCCTTTTATCTCTCATAAGTTGTTTTCATTTTCGAGCACATAGGAAATATGATAACCAAATTACTAGCCAATAAGAGAGGGAAAATACATGTGATATTCTTAGAGAAACCAATTGTTAGCCCCCCAAACACTTCCAATAAGATGGTAGCAATAGTCAAAGTAAGTTGTGATTGAATCAGTACGTCGTTGCAATTCAAGTTAAATGATATATTTCTAATATCTTGACTTAACAAAGTACTGTGATTTAGAATATCAACTAATTAATCTTGGTGAGAACTAAGAATATAATTTGATGTTGTGAAGTTAGAGAGCCACTTCTTGTTGTGTATGAAACCAATAGTTACGCCCTCACCCCCTCACCCCAAATACTTTCAATAAGATGGTAAAAACAATCGAAGTAAGTCATAATTGAATCAGTACATCGTTGTAATTCAAGTTAAATGATGTATTTCTAAAATTTTGACTTAAGAAAGTAGTATGATTTGAATATCTACTAATTAAACTTGGTGAGAATTATGAATATAACTCTAATATTGTGAAGTTAGAGCAACATTTCTTGTTATGTCTGAAGCAACGTTATTTTCTATGACTGAAACCAACAAAATGAATTCACTAACTTCAATATTTCCTCCTAAAACATTTATATATGAAATTTAATTCACTCTCATTAAAAAAAAACTGATAAGAATAAAGCAATATAATTATAAAATTCTCAACTTACTTCCTATACTATCTTGAGACATAACAGATCCACATGCTATATATATAATACTAAAAGTGAGAATGTGTTGAGCTAATAGTTGAATCAACTTTTAAATTCAATTAAATGAGAAATACATTAAGAAAGATGATAATGATTAGATTATGGTTTTAAAACCCTTCATCTCTAAAATCTATATATTTATATAAATATGAAAATAAACACGCACATGTGGCATGCGTCATTGATTAGTATTATCACTTTATTTATTCATAATTTTGAATTGTTTATTAATTTTATGTTCAATATACTTTTTTAAAAAAAGTAAATTAACTTCCTTCCTCACTATGAGCATACTAGCAATTGTATTAGGAAATTAATTATTAGTTTCCAAGTAACATCAGTTACTTTTTGATGCTTTTAATAACCAATAATAAATTGACATAATTTATTTGGTTACTCATAAATCATAACCAACTTTCCCATGTATAAATACTCTTTTTACCTTTCTTTTGAGGTTTGAGGTTACTATTTTTCTTTTTCGTTTATTTTTCTTTTCTTCTTTTTATTTTTTTCTTGATTCTTTATACTTAATTTTTAATCTATATGTATGTTATCATTGTCTTATAACAGACTAATTAATATGGAGTTTTCTGTTTGACACAAAGAGGTGGTCAAAGTTTTTTATTAGTATAATTTTCATTTATGATTTTAAAATTATTTTACTATAATGTTTATAATTTAATTGTATTTTTTTAAGTCGTTAATACATATGAATATGTCTTTCTGTATTAATGTTATATTTAAGTTTGATTTATATAAAGTAACAGGATATCTCTCAATCACCAATAAATTATTTTATTTTTTTATTCTGATTTTTGTAATTTCTAATATATTATTGCAATCATATATTTATATAAAGTGAATAATCGGCCCAACCTACGTGGCGCCACCATAAAAAAGAATTTCTTTTTAAATTTATTTATTTTCAAAATTAGTCTTTCTCTTTCATCAAAAGACGAAACTTTTATGAAAAGTTGTAACTTTAAAGAGTTGCGACTTTCATCAAAAGTTGTTACTTTAATGAAGAGTTGCGACTTTTATGAAAACTTGTGTCTTTTATGAAATGGTGCAAATTTAATGAAGAGTTTAGACTTTATGAAAAGTTGTGACTTTTATGAAAGTTTGTAAACTTTTTGAAGAGTGTAGCTGCCTCAAATAGTTGTAACTTTCTGATAAGGCACAATAAAAAGTTGCTCACAATACCCTTTGTTGTCTATAAATAGAGGGATATCCGTTCATTTTAAAGCAACAACAATTTTGTTCTTTTTCTACTTCTACAAAATTAAATATTTGTGTATTTTTTCTTCTGTTGAGTGACTTACTTACATCATTGTATTTGTATCAATATAAGTTAGTGAATAAAATATTTTCATCCTAAGACGATGTAATTCTTTAAACTTCTTGTATTAGAGGAGAATAGTCTTCTTAAGAGGATATTGTACAATAGTGGACTCAATTTTTCCTTTTCTATTTCATTCTACTTTAACATATCATGGTAAATTTTTTCACCCTCATAAACTTATGCTTCTGATACTAATTTTTATTTGGAGTATTGCAAAATTATTGTATTCGATTATACTAAACATATACGCATAAAGTATGTATATTAATTTGCAGAATATAACTATTGTAATGAGTTCCAAGAATTTATGTTTTGATATTTTATATTAAATTCTGTAACTTAAAAGTATTATATTTAAACTTACATATTCTTTATTTTTACATAGATATGAAATTTCTCACTTATTAATTCAAGAAATTCATTATGCAAGTTCAAAAGTTATAATTATTTTCATATTCAAGCATAATTTGTTTTTGAATATGTTAACAAATTTTTGAATTTTCTCCTATGACTTATATCACAATTCTATAATCAATGCAACTTAATGTTTCTTTATATTACGAAATGTCTTTTTATATATATTATTTATTTCTTTTTTATTTTCCATTTAATGTTGATTGACCGAAGATTTATTATTTTTGAAATAATTCATTCATTAGAGGTTCTTGAATTATGGGATAATGACAAATATAATTAATTTCATGTCGGAATATTCCTAATTTTTTCTATGAGCCTATTTTCCATTATTTTTAATGTATATATATATTAGTAAAAAAATTGTTACAAGTTTAATGCAATTATTATTTATAACCGTGCAAAGTGCAGACGTATTATGTAGTTAAATAAAAGACAACGAAAATTATGAAGGCAATGTAAAGGTGCAAAGGAAAACATACATTCATATCCATATGTAATAATCTATTTATATAATATAAATTTTGATGAAAGAGAAGTGATGTAAACTTCTTTTAGCGTAAAAAAATTACCTGCTTTGTTTCCTTAGAAAAAATATCGGTTATTAACTGATGCTCATTATTGTTACCTATTATTTTGTCCTTATTGCTTTTTCTACATTTAACCGATCCTCAATTCTCTCTTAATTTTTCGTTATAATTATTTTTAATTGATAGTTGTAATTACTTCAAAAAATGTCAAGAAATATTTGAATATTTATATAAGTCCACATTTCAACGCACATATCGCAATTACAAGATTTATATTTGTGTGCTTCATTTTGTCGATCAATTAATATTAGAGATTTTTACTTTTATTTCTTAATTATCAATAGACATAATGTAAGATTTCAATGTCGTTATATACCATTTGTATTTGATAGGTGAATTTTTATTGTTTTTGTATATGTCAATGAGAATCTGATTAAAAAACATTACTTCAACGCCTTTTTAAAAATTATGCATTTTTATTTATGCCGCGGTCAAAACTAATTGGAAATAACATTACATGCGACTAAAGATGAAATGAAAGTGAAAAAAAATAATCTAAATGGAAGAGTTGTTTCAATATTTTTCATAATATAATTTACTAAGCATAATAATGAATATTTTCATAAGATAAAAATAATAAATTGACGGTTCGATAAAATTAATAGAATCTAGAGATGACAAATTTTAAGAGCAAAAAAAAACTTTTGATTTGTAATATTATTCGTTTTTATTTCTTTTCAATTTTATAAATGAAAAGTAAATGAAAATGTGATGATAGAAGAAGAGCGGTAAGTAGAAAATAAGTCATGGCAATAAAGAGAAAAAAGAAGAAGTAAGTAATTATATTTTTTATACTATGATAGAAAATGCGATAACATGTAAATGAGACTATTAGACAAGTTCATGTATTTATATAACAACCAATTTTGTAGATTTAAATTTAAAATATAGTATATGAATATATACTAAATATAAATTTTCCACGAAAGGAGATATCATTAAATTTTATTTTTAAATGTATAAAGAAAAATGATGTTTTAAATTTGTTACTCATATGCACCTTCAGAGATCAATTTTCTTCAAATTGTATCACACGTTCAAAATAATGAAATTTTTAAAAATTTAAGTACTCCTCCCAACTCCAAATACTTTTATCATTCACAATTTATGATTAAATTATTTAAAAAACTTATTACCGTGTGAAGCGCGACTCAATTCATTAGTTAAATAATAAATCTGTACTTTTATCAAATAATTTAATAAAATGAAATAAAAGAGAGTATAAATGAAGGAAAATTGAGAAATATTGAATTGAAAAAAAATAAATTAAGAAGATCAATCAAAATTTAAACACTTTCAAGGAGTCGAACGGGGATATGCTAGCTTATAAAATCAAAAATATTCCAATACCACGCACAAGATGCATGTAAAACACATTATAGACATGTACCACAAACTATATGCACCTACAACCCACGTGATTCATGTGCAATGAAAAAGATCCGCGCACATCGCAAAAGATGCAAGTACAACGCACGAGATACACCTGCTACACTTATTCTTTCTTTATTTCAACCATCAGATGAGAAATTCAAAAAGAACATGCATGAAAAACTAATGAAAGTTGGGACTAATAAAGAAAGATAACTTGGTCATGCAATTATGATTACACTAACATTGTAAGTGAAAAAACAAGTTCTTTAACTAATTATCTGATTCCTATATATCTCGTGAGTTTTTTAATTTCTTGAGCACATGTGAAATATGATAGAAAAAATTACTAGCCAATAATAGAGGGAAAATAAATGTGATATTCATGGCAAATCCAATGGTTACCTCCCCCCCCCCCCCCCCCCCCAAATACTTCCAATAAGATGGCATTGTTATGAGACATTCAGTCCAGTTATCAAGATGGCATCAAGGGCGATTAGGTGTGACTTGCTTGATAAGGGAAAGAGAAGACGTCCCTCAAAGCCCCATTAACAATCGAAGAAAGTCGTGATTGAATCAGTACGTTGCTGAAATTCAAATTAAATGATGTAGTTTTAAAATGGTTGACTTAACAATGAACTATGATTTAGAATATCAACTAATTAATTTTGGTGAGAACTAAGAATATAACTCTGATATTGTGAAGTTAGAACAACTCTACTTGTTGTGTCCAAAATCAATGGTTAGCCCCCCGCCCCCACCAAATACTTTCTATAAGATGGTAGCAATAATCGATATAAGTCGTGATTGAATCTTTACGTCGTTGTAATTCAAATTAAATGATGCATTTCTAAATTGTTGACTTAACAAAGTACTCTAATTTAGAATATCAACTAATTAATCTTGGTGAGGATTAAGAATATAACTATGGTATTATGATGTTAGAGCAACGCGACTTGTTATGTCTGAAGCAACACTATTTGTTGTGACAGAAGCCAACAGAATAATTTCGCTAACTTCAGTATTTCCTCCTAAAGCATTTTCATATGAAATTTAGTTCACTTTCATTAAAAAAAAATTATAATCAATCTTCCCTTTAAAATGCATTTCTGTAGCAGTAATTTTAAATTTCAAAAATTATTGTGAATAAGTAAAAATTATTGGGTAAAAATTATTTTCAACTCGCAACTTTGCTTAAACAATAACCCCACGAACGTTGAACAATAATCAAACTTCCCCTTTATCATATGCATGATCAATTTTACACTTATTACATCACATATGTAATACATCTTTAGGTTAAGTCATACCGGCTTGGAAATTTGAAGCGCTAGACCAGCTAACTCATTTTGTGGGCTAAAAAATGGTCAGTCAATCGATAAGTATGTGGGCAATGAGTTGTGCCCGACCAGCCCATCATTTTTAAAAGTATAAATTTTATACTTTTTATAAATCAAATTATAATTTTAAAATATAATCATAAACATCGACAATATTATAAGGTGTAAGTTTTAATGCTTGTTAATCAAATTCATAAATAAAATAATCTTTATAATATTTGTTAAGTTATATTTCAAGTAAAACATAAATAGGAAAAAATTAACCTAGTTATTTTCCAATAATTATAGTAAAACACAATCTATGACAATATTCCATAGCTACGATCTGTGTAGTGATTCACTAAAAATTTAAAGAATATTTATGTCATGTAGTATGTATTATAATGTTTTTTTATTTAATTAAAATTTGCATATTTAAATTTCAATCAATATGATACATTTTAATGAGAGATTTGAAATCTTCAAATGTTTTTTTTTATAATCTTGCTAGAATGTTGTTACCTTTTTTCCTTCTAAGTATTGCAAAATAATATGTCAAATAATATAGATATATTATTAATTAAGTATACATTGAAGAGATATTTTATTCTTGTGAAAAATAATTTCCTTTTTGTGCTTTTGGTTTTTTAAAAAGCAAGAATTTTAACTTTTTCCCAACAATAGATATATTATTTCTTCTTCTACTTCTATTGAAAAGAAGCTTTACTAATCTGACAAATACATAAAAAAAATAATTAAAAAGATGTCTTAAAAAAGTATTTTCGGCCTCCCAATAATAATGTCAAACAGACTTATCATCTCTCTTTATTTTCTTATATTAAGTAACAATTCAACTTCAAACTTTTTATTTCGTCTTTAATGAGAAAAACACAATTATCTACTATGGATGGCAAAATTGTCTTATTTTTCATAGTTTAAGGATAAACGTGTACCATTTTTTCTTTCTTTTTTGAAGCAATCATTGTTAACAACCAATTTTGACCTATTGCAATATGGATGAGTTATCGAGTTTCTATAATAACTAAAAATTTGAAAAAAATTACTTTTATAAAATTCAGAATATTTTCAAGTTATTTTAAGTAATTTTGTAATTTATATAATTTTTAAGTATTACATCATTTATTTGACCATATTCTCTAAACTTTCCTACTGTTTAAAAAAATTACAAAATTTCTACTATCTGCTCTTTTCTGAGATACATCACTTTACGCGATGTATTGGTTGGATATGTCATCATACGTGACATACATGATGTATCCGAAATCCTTACGATATGTATTGAGACATTAAACAATCTATTCAAAATCGGAACCCGGTGTACTGAAAGTCTTGGGATGTATTCTATCAAATTTAAGATTTTGTAATTTGAAAAAGAGTAAGGATATGATTTAATTAGCTTTTAACATTATGAGGTTTGTATAACATTCCCTAATAATTGTAGTGGTCTAAAAATATTTATAGTTGCTACCTTTTATAAAATAATAATAAATAAATAAATTTTCGTAAGACGTACAAAATGATTTCTTTTTTATTATAAATTTTGTTGATTAGTTTAATTTAAATATAATTTATATTTTGAGAACATTAAGTTAATTATTTTTTTTAGGGAAAATTGTATAAAATAGCAAACTAATAACCTAAATTAAATAGAATAGCTAGGGTTTGATTTAATTGTGCTTCATAGCAAACATTATCTAAAATTTGCCAACGTCTCTCTCCCAGGAATCTCGCTCGCCACTCTGCATTCTCGCTCGCCTCTCTCGCTTTATACACAGAAGTGTATAATTCTGTTTCTGTTTTGTATAAAGCGAGAGAAAATTGTATATACACATGCAAAAATGTATATCTTCGTGTTATACACTTAATTATACAATTTACAAACATTTTACTTCAAAAATTGCAGAGAAAAAGGCCAACGAATTATACAATTGCGAATTATACAATTGCAGTGAAATACAATTTTCTCTAGCTTTATACAACAGAAGTGTATATATTGTGTTTCTATTTTTGTATAAAGCGAGAAAAACATATATCTTTTTGCTATAAACTTATAATTATGCAATATACATACATTTTAATTTGATTCAACTATATGCAAAGCAAATTATACAATTGCAGCAAAATAGGCCAGCGAATTATACAATTTAGGCCAACGAATTATACACTTGTATATGTATAGCGAATTATACAGTTTTTATGTTTGCTATGGAGCGCAATTATGCAAAGTTTGCTATATTATACAAATATGAATTTTTTGTTTGCTATATGTGAAAGTTGCCCTTTTTTTTTATGACGAAGAAGCTTGTTAACTGATAAGAATTAATTCTTCTTGTTTAACTTTTAGCCAAATTCACTAATTAATTTAATTGGTTACTTTGTAAACTAATATTGACTATAATTACAATTCATATTGTCATTTCCTGATTACGAGTCTAACCAATTTTTACACCTCTTTAATGGGAAATTTTTCAAAATGTCAATATTTTAGCATTTAAGAGGACTCATTAGCAACAACTTCAATATTTAGTAAAAATGTCATTTTAGTTTGTTATGTATGTTTTTATTATTTATTTTTATTTAAAGAATATAATTATTTAATAAGAGAAAATTAAGGGGGAATATTTCAAAAAAAGGCAAGCATCCTTAATTTTCTCATCAGTTACATTTTCAAATAAAATTTAAATTTTGTTTTTTTTCTCCAGAATTTTTACCTTTTTAAAATTATATTCATTCCACAATATATTCTATTTATATTTATTATAGTTTTTTATTAGTTTGTATTCATTCCAATAGGTATGCCGAATTTATCTATATAGTCATTTAAAAAATATATTTGTATTTTCATATATTCTTTCCCTATATAGTTATTTTTTTCTTCAAAAATCCTATATGTATTCATTTCAATATGTATTTTATTTGTATTTTTATTTATTCTAGTTTTTATTTAGAATTTTATATAATAATATTTAAAATACAAAAAATTAGTATGATGAAAAAGTGAATGAAATATAAAATTGAAAGAAATAATTAAATATTTTGTGTACTCATTCTTAAATAAAATACATAACTTGTTGACATACCTTTAGAATAAATACAAATTAGAAAAAAATGTCAAATTCAATTGACATACCAATATGTATGTCAAATAAAATATAGTTATTTAAGAAATACATTTGTATTCGTATATATTTTTCACTGTGTATTTATTTCTCTTTTCAAGATCTTGTTTCCTTTTCAAAGTCGTATTCATTCCAATATGTCTATTATTTGTATTTGTATTCGAATACAAATAAACTAATAGAAAGTTGTTCTTCTTATAAATAAAATACATAACTAGTTGACATACATTTAGATGAATACAAATTAGGGACAAATACAAGATTCATAAACCATGCAACATGAAATTTTTAATAAATACAAATATTGATAGTATACATAGTGATTTGAATACAAATTAAGAAAGCATACCAAATTCTAAAAAAGAACAATAAATACAAAACAAACTAATAGAAAATTGTTCGCGATCTTCGTCGTCTTTTTCAAGATCCTCACGAGTAGACAAAGATTCTACATTTGCGTTCTAAATTTGAAGAAGGTTTTGCACACCAATGAGTCTTGTAAATGTTCTTACCCTCTTTATTTCCTTATTTTAGCAGCGGATCATACATTATACACTATTTGTTAAGTAATAAATAAATTAAAGGATGAAAAATCACCAGAAATTGGTTGATTAAGATGAATACCTCTAGTAAGCCTCTTGGATTCAGCCATTGGAGAGTAAATCATAACGGAATTGAAAAATACAAACAATTTTTTTAATATTTAAACAAAAATAAAATTAGAAAAGAAATCTGAAAATAGGATAAAGATTAGAGATACCTTAATCAAAGGGATTCTTGTTGATTCAATTTTGGATTAAAAAAACAACCAAAATATATGGCAAAAAAATATTTGGAATGTTGGAGGAAAATCAGAAAAGATAACCATGAGAGAGAAAAAAAAATTAAATGGGAGAGAGAATTAACAATTTGAAAAGATAAATATGAGAGAGAATAATTTTTTTTAAAAAAAAAGATATATAGAATTAATTGAAAAAGAGAGATAAAATAGGAAGAAAATTGGGACACATAAATTTTTTAAAATAATGACATTTTTGACATTATTGCTAATATTTATAAAGTATTGATATTTTTACTAAATATGTTATTTATTTTGACTAGTTTACTAATTTTTCCTTCTTTAGTTTCTCATTGGAAAAATTACATAAATTAATACATTTTAAAAAATAATTACTGATTTTAGCGATACTTTTTGTTTATTACCATTTATAGCAATACTTTGTTAAATCTCTAATATGAATTAAAAGTGAATTATGTATGCAATATATATGAATTATAATTGTTTTTTGAAATATATCATGTTTGTTTGGTAAAAAATTGTCACATTGTATTATAAATGTATTAAAATGTGTGATAAATGTATTATTCATCATTAAAATTTGTATTATATGTGAATAATAAATTATTCTTTGTAATATGTATTAAACTTGTATTATAAATGAATTAAAAGTGATCAAGTGAGATAAAAATATTATTGCTATAAATGGTAAATATTTTTTTATTATAGTATATTTATGTAAGTTTCCCTTTCTCATTTTAGCCAAAATGTTGGGCTCAATAATTTCACCAAATCAGCCCAATACAATAACATTATATGCAACAACCCAAGCCCTAGGGATATCAATGGGACGGATTGGGTGTGGAGTTGTGTGAGATTAATCAGTGAAAAAATTAAGTTAATTATATATTTATTTCTCTTTGAAGGTCTTTGTCGTATGAAATTGATCTTTTTGTAGGCTATTCATGGAGATATATATGAATGTTTGGACATGTACAACTAACCAACTCTTTTGCATTCAACACAGGGCTTCGAAAGAATTAAGGAATTAGTTTTGTTTTAGCATTTTTTTAAAGAATCGTGAATAACTTTGTCATTTTTTTTTAAAATATTGATATCAATTGTGATGTACATCCATACTCACTTTATACTAGTAATTACAATTATAAAGAGGATTGTATTCAATAAAATCTAGCTCAAACAATTGGACATTTCATCAAAAAATTTACAAAAATTTCTAAAATTCATGATGTTTTGAGAAAGTATGTATCACGCCTCAGAGGATTTTTCACAACTTTGTACTTTTTGCAATCTTATCAGTTTCTTGAATGATAAGATCTTTAGTTAGTTCATCATATTAATATAAATCATTACTACAACATGATTATCAATGAATAGGATTTATTCGGATTATGCGTTAGAGTTGGATAATTGAATCTAATTATATTGTGATATATTGTAATGTATATTGTGAACAATTAAGAAAAACTTCATGCGAACTAAATAAGGTTGCAAGTCATATTCTATTTATCAATAATTAATTGAATGATTATTGATGCTATCACTGATTGTGTGGCCAAACTAATTTCAGAAATCTATGAGAAATTATCTCTCAATAGAGCTCGGTGGAGGTGGGCACTGTTATCGTCACAACCTATCACTGCTCACAAAAAGCTAAATCTGTGATCGACACAATCTGTTAGTGCTCACTTTATATGTCAGCTTTGTGCCTCTGACGACATCGTTGTAAAATAGATGATGAGAATATCCTTTGTTAGATTACTTCATCATATAAACGTAAATTATTAATACAATCATGATTATCTGTAAATAGAGTTTATCTTGGTTATGGGTTAGAGTCGGATAATCAGAACAGATCAGGTCGTGTTTTATTGTAATTTGAACGATGAAAGATAAATAAAAAGTTCATGTGAACTAAATAATATTGCATGACATATTTTATTAATCACTGATTAATAGAATGAACACATATGTTATCATTGATTGGTGTGGCAAAGGTAACTTATGAAATCTTTGAGAAATTACCTCTGAACTGTGATAGGTGGAGGTTAGCCTTGTGATCGTCACAACGCGACTTGCTAAAAACCGGAGTTGTGATCGACACGACCTGTTAACGCTCGCTTTATGTTGCAACTCTATGTCTCTAGCGACATTCACATAAAATTGATAGAGAGAGTTAGACAAAATAATCATTTGTCAGATTACATATTATGGAAGAAAGAAGAAGTTTTATTTTGCTTAATTTATTTTTACATAGTTCAAGAGTTTTATCAAAGGATCTCTTAGAAAAATTTGACTTTTTGTTAATGCTAAAATGAACCTTTGTTCATTCAATTATAACCCACGTAGATTATCATTAAAAATCATAAATATTTAGTGTGAAAAATCAAAGAAAGTGTGATACGAACAAGACAACGACAATTATTCAAAATTATAATTTCATTACAATTATTTAAAAAATTAAGAATAATTAGCCTGAAACTTTATGAAATAATCTAATAAAATAGGATAAAAGACAGTTGAATGAAGGAAAATGTTGTATAATGGACGTGATGCATGTGCAACGCAAAATATGCACGTACAATGCAAAAGTTGCTAGTACAACGCACAAGTTGCACTTATTCTTCCTTTATTTAAAAGATTGTTACTGTACATGTTTTACTTATCTTAGAAAAGATGTTCTTCATCATTTGAAAATGACATATGTACATATCTATTTTTTACTTGTAATTTTACTTATAAAAGGAAATGCGTATTTATATTATTTAGTACATACTATAATTTTTATTTTTATTGAATTAAATTGTACATATTTAAATTTCAGTAATTATTATATATTCTTATGAGAAGATTGAAATCTTCAAAAAAAAAAAAGATTTTTATCTTGCAAAAATATTGTTGTTAATTAATTAATCATATAAGCGTAACTCATTACTACAATCATGATTATCAGTGAATAGAGTTTATCTTGGGTTACGGGTTAGAGTTGTTAATTGAAACAAATCATGTCGTGATTTATTGCAATGTGAACAGAGAAAGATAAAGAAAAAGTCCACGTGCACTAAATAATATTGCATGGCATATTTTATCAATTAATGATTAATAGAATGAATATCAATGTTATCACTTATTGTTGTGGTAAAAACTAATTTAGAAAACTTGAGAAATTACCACTCAATAGGGATTGGTAAAGGTTCGCTCTATCATCCACACAACCTGTCGCACATATAGCGCAAAAGATGTACTTACAATGCACGAGATACACACGTGCTATACTTATTCTTCCTTTATTTAAAAAAATGTTGAAGTACATGTTTTACTTATCTTAGAAAAGACATTCTTTATCATTTGAGAGTGGCATACAAAATACTTTATTTTTAACTTGTAACGCTAGTTATAAAAGAGGAATGAACACAACAAACTCTAGATCAAATAGTTGGGTATCTCATTAAATTTTTACACAATTACTACAAACGATGACGTTTTGAGAAAGTATGTACTTCGTCTCGAAGGCTACTGAACAACTTTGTACTCCTCGCAAATTGATCAATTCCTTGAATAATGGAATTACCGTTAATTGATCTTATTATTTCAAATCTTAACACGAAATAATATTAGATTAGAATTAAATACAAATAATAGAAAAGACACATAATGTATATCAATATTATATAAAATGTAAAATTAGTTAGAGCGTAGATATTAAATTAAAGATATCACCTATAGGTTCATATAGGATTTATTGCAAGTCAATATTGATCTAAAGTCAATATTGATCTATTATAAATGGTAGAGTCAATTATTTATTGCCAAAATATCGTGTAATTTAAAAGTATGGAACTCAAAGGGCCAACTTTGACACTTATAACAGTGTGCTCCCAGCTAAATTGTCTCATCACTGCCCTCTTTTTAAAGGATTATCGTAAAAAATTAGTGACCTCTTCAAATAGCTTCCTTTAATCCACCATATTGTTTTATCACCTCCTCAATATCAGCCACCCAACACAAAGAATTAAAAGATTCTAATATTAATTGTTTAAATATTTCACATAATTGTAGAGTTCATGATTAATGACATGAATGTAGATGCATTCTTCTTCAAAGATATGTTTAGTAGTTCTGTTCTTTTGTGATATGATGCTCTTCTCCAATCACATGATCCATGTAGACGTGATAAACTCCTACTAGGAAATAGGAAAACTTGTGGAGATATAGAATTTTTGTGAACTCAAATGATAAATTAGATCTCTATTTTCTCTAACTAGAAATAGACCTAATAAACAAACCTAAAAATATAAGAAATGTTATATATACTTTCAATAATAAGAATGTCTTTAAGAGAAATCTAACCTCCAAGAAAAATGAGCTATATTATCAAGAAACATGCCTATACATGTGGAAATTAATATCCACTGATGAATAGACTTAAAAAAAAACCATATATATATATATATATATATATATATAACATGGATAAATATAACAAAAAAATAAAATAATGATGTACCTAAGAGAAAAACATGTCTACGCATGTGCAAAATTAATACCATCGATCAGTCAAAGAAGGTGTAAGTTTTATAGATAAATTCAAATCTGATTTACTCTAGAAAAGAGTCATGCTAGAAATATTTTATATATTGAAGGAATATAGAACCAAAGTATACTATCGATTCTAAATCTATGGTTCTTGTATTAACTGGGAACCATTAGAAGGGGTGAATGTGATGATCTCTTTCATTACCTCTTGTATTCTCTCTCTATCAATATTATTAATTTTTGCAGCTCTACTTCCACTTCAATTATTCTTATCTTCCTGAGAACTACGTTCGCCTTATATATATATATATATATAGACACACACATACATATTATTGTTGTATGCTCTCTTATTTCACAAATTAGATTTGAAAAATGTAATAATCACATGTATAGTTTTATGAGAAATATTTAGCACTTGTTGTATCAGAAATTGGAATAGTACTTACAGCAGAAAAATAATTGAAAATTGGTGAACCACAGTAGGGTTCACAAATGTTAAAGGAACCATGGTCTGTCACCTTGGAAGTGGCTCATTCCTGATCAGAAGTGGTGGACCACGAGACTCTTCACGGGGCGTAGAGAGGCTCATTTAATCAAGGGAGAACCAACCATGCCCAAGAATTAGACCATGGAGTCCACCATAGGTCCTGTTCTTGATGATAGGTCGTGGGAAAGTCTGTCAACCCTAGCCAGCAGACCCCAACCCAAATGAAGAACCATAGTGGCCTTTATGGTTCGTGGTCCTTCGCACGTGCTGTGGTAGGGATCGTGAAAGACCCCTAGTAACTTGTAGACACTAAACAAAACAACGACCCAATTGATAGTCCATTGTGACTTTGATGGCCCGTCAGTGGCTCTGTGGAAGGGCCCCATCAAATTTTCACTTAGGGTCGTTTTGGTCTTTTCCTACATGTGTTGGACACCTTAAGTTCATCATTTAACCCCTATACAACGTTGTTTAACTCAGTTTAATTCTATAATTCTAATCAAAACCTAACATAATCGATTCATTCACCAAATTCATCAAATTAAGAACAAACAGAGAGAATAGTCATAGTTTCCCCTTAAGAACAAGTAGGTGGTTTTATGTTGTTCTAACCTCAAAATTGAAGGATTATATCTCCATAGATTTTTTCATCATGTATGTGGGATCTCACTAGTCGGTTCCTTTTATCGACTAGGTCCTTAAAATTTATTTAAAGTCTTTATCCTTGATATCTTTGTTAGAACTAGGGCTTTTAAGAACTTGAACAATTATTGTAATATAGTTGTTATAGTGTTCCTAATAAGATCATCATCTTTTTTGTGAAATTGTTACTTATTTCTTTGCAAAAAAATTCAGAATCCTAGTTGTGTAGATTTTTGTAGTTCATGGATTACACTTGCTAGGTCAGGTAACCAAATAAGCATGCCTCATATTTTGAATGTTAATTTTTAGTACATAAATGTTGCATTCTCTGTTAGCATGTTTGAATATTGAGATTATAGTGTAATTTTGTTATGTTGGGTCATACATATTTACAATTGGGAGTAGGCTTAGAACCGAGTTGGTCTAGGGTTCAGTGTATCCTCGTAGTATAAGAAATATATTCTTTCTTAAGAGTATAAGTCCCCTTAGTAGGCATCAAATTTTGTAATCCTTCTAGTCATGACTTTATACCTATGGAAAGGTATATTCGGTCCTCTCGGTGGAATGTATATGTCGGAGTCCATGTTTATCTCACGTGGTTTTATGTTAGTTAATAGTAGCTCCCAAAGTCAGACTCTAGTTTATTTGACCAGGTTTTTGGTCATATTTCAGTATTCAGTTTCAACATGTGATGATAATGATCAGTTATTGGCCATTACATTCACTTCAGTTCATTTTAGTACATTTCAGTATTTACATTATGTTAAGATTATGTCATTTCTCAGTTATGCTTGTCCAACTTGCATATTTATTCTGTTATATTATATATCGTACATGCTCAGTATATTCCAACTATTGATGCATACTCGATATTATGTCCTTACATGATTTAGTTCAGGTCCTCATCATTCAGATCACGTGTAGATCAATTCCTGATCTATACATAGTAGCATTAGTGGTGAGCTGTCCTACTTCCACGACAGTAGACATGTTTTCCATTTCAGTCTTTTATTTCAATATCAGTCTAGCTAGGTTTAGCTGGAACATGTCCCAACATGTTTAGTGAGTTAGAGGCTTTTTTAGACATAGTTTTAAATTCAGCTTTAGCATTTGAGTGATTGTTTAGTACCACTAAAGTCTTAGAAGGTTATTATATATATTCATATTAGTATTGGGTATTCCCGATCTCTAATATATCTCATGATTTAAGCTTCGACATAGTATATTCTGTTTGGTTATTTTAGTATGTTTATGATATGCCAGCTCAAGATTAGTTTTGGGTCACTTATGATCCTGAATACCATGTTTACGCAAAGGGGGTCGCCTCGATGCATGACAAACTTGGTATCACAACATTAGGTTTAAGAGTCATAGAATGTTTTAAAACAACACTAAGTAAAGTCTCTTTCATGGGTAAGAAGTGCCTCACATATAATGAGAGTGAGGCTACAAGTGTTTTAAGAAAACTTCACTCTCTTTGTTACTCTTATCGTGTGTGAGGTATTATCTAATTTCCTCGTTCTAATCAATTGTTATGCACTTGAGATCATTCTTTCCTGTAGATCTTACCCAAACAAGTTCATTGATAAGGTTAAGAAAATCTTTGGAGTGATGCAACTGATTGTCAATGATAGAGTGGAAATGACATCCTTCCAGCTTAAGGATGTGGCACACATATGGTTCACTTAGTTAAAATATAACATGGGTCACTTTGACTTAGTCCTTATATAGTAGTAAACTTCAGTGTCAATCCAGAAACTCTTTCTGAACCTTTATCAGTCTCTACTCCAGTTGGTGACCCAATTATAACTAGACGTATATACAGAAATTGCCCTGTCACAGTGTCTCAAAAAGTCACCTCAGCAAACCTTATAGAGTTAGAAATGGTAGAGTTTTATAGCATCTAAGCATTGATTTGTTACATTTCTGTCATACCTTAGTTGATTGTAGAACTAGGATCGTTCGATTTTAGTTTCCAATGAGTAAGTTTTAGAATGGAAGGATAGTAGCTTAGAGATTATAGGTTGATTTATATCTTACCTTAAGGTTAGAAAGATGATATATAAATTGTAGTGTAGCACATATTGATGAAGTAAGGAAGGAATCAGAAAATATGTCCATCAGCTTGCTCGCTTAGGAGTTAGTCTTATGGACAAATCATATGATGGTGTGATAATCCATAATAGATTAGAATCCTCTTTGGTATAACTACAAGTTCATCAGCAGAATGTAGAGGTTTTCTCCCAATGGGGAGATGGTCGAGTATGTGCTCCTAAGGAGATAAGTAGGTGAAATAACCTTGATTGGGCCAGATTCTGTTTTTGATGCTATAGAAAAAGTTCATCTCATCATAAATAAACTTAAGACATAAGTCTTATGCAGATGTAAGGATAAGAGACTTAGAGTTTGACATAGATGATTGGGTTTTTCTCAAAGTATCATTTATCAAGGGGGTTATGAGATTTGACAGACTTGGAGTCTCTTAGTTTACTCGTTTGTAAATTATGCCTTAGTACCTTGTTCCTAAAGTTGTTCTTTTATTTTCAGCATAGTTTCATGTTCTTGAAACTCATTTTAATTAGATTTCACTTTCTAGTACCTAGTGGTAGGGATTGAAGCTCCTTCCCTCCATGATCATCTAGTTTACAGTTCATTCGGGGATGAATGTTCTCCGGGGGAGATAATCTAACACTTCTGATCTAAAAATAAAGAAAATCCTATTTTAAAGAAAATCTAGTGCTACTACCAACAAAATAACCCACAAACTGTAGGTGGGACCACAGACTATAGGTGGGGTTTCATTGTTAAATCCCAAATCTTTAGTCTCTGATCCCAACTATGGTTGACAAGTATGGTCTATGGTTGGACCTACGGACCGTAGCTAAGGATCTACACCAAGTTAGGGGGAAATTATTAGTGGGTCAACTTCATATGTCCATAAATTTTAGCACAAAATGAATTAAGTGGCCCCTTATAACCTTCCAAATGATAGAAAATTTAATCCGCTTTCCAGCACCACAGATTTTTTAAAAATCCCATGTTCAAGTAAAAAGTTATGATCATTTTAGTGAAGTCCAGTAGGGAAGACTTGACCGACGACCCCTACGTACGTTTGGTAGGTCAAACCACATAATCTAAGTCTCTCTGTGGGTGGAGTTCATAAGAATTAAGTTAGGGTCATTTTGGTCCTTTTCCATGTGCGTTGGGCTCTTAGAGCCTATTTGGCTCAGCTTAAAAGCTGGTCAAACTGACTTAAAAGCTGGTTTTTGACTTATTTAGCTGTTTGGCAATACTCAAAATAACTTATTTTAAGTTAAAAAAAAAAACTTATTTTAAGCCAAAAGTTAAAAGCTGGGGTAGGGGTGCTTTTTTTTTTTTAGCTTATAAGTTGTTTTAAGTTGACCACATTTTTATCTTTTTGCCCTTAATATTTTTATACAATCTCCAAATTACCCATATAACCCTAACATCTCTTTCTTCCATTTTTCCCTTTTCACGTTTGGCATAACAACTTCAACACTTTTATCCAAACGCATAACTGCTTATTTTAAAAATAAGTTTCAGCACTTTCAAAAGTTCTTTTTAAAGCTGCTTTTATTAAGCCCATCAAAATGGGCCCTTAGTGGGTTCTTTCCCTAAGCGATTCATTCACTAAAAAATCATCAAACTTAGAAAAAAAGAGTATAAAAGAGGCGACCAAAGCGCTTTTCAGAAAGCAACACGTTTTCTTCTGTTCTAGTCTAAAAATCAAATGATTTCTCTGTATATTTAATCACCAGGGAGGCGGGATTTCAGTAGTGGGTTCCTTTCACCTATTAGGTCCGTAAAAGTCAGTTAGATTCCTGATTCTTGTATCTTGCTTAGACCTAGAGTTTTTAAAGCCTTAAATATTAGTTCTGATTTAGTTGCTAAAGTAATCCTAATTAGATTATCATTCTTTTGTGGAATCTTTGCTTACTTCTTTGCATGAAACTCAGAATCCTAGTTGTGTAGATTCTTTTAGTTCATGAATGATACATGCTAGGTCAGTTAAACAGTTATACATGCATCAATGTCACATTATCAGTCTATAATTGTTATATTCTTTGATATGCATGTTACTTATTTAAGCTATTCAGTATTTCAATTATGTCTCTTAGATATACATATTCAGTGTGGAGTAGGCTTAGAACCGAGTGGACAAGGTTTCAGTGTATTCTTATAGTTACAAAACTATGCGGACCCATAGGTTAAGTTCCCTCTGTGGGAATTAGTTTTAATGATCATTCCACACACACTTTTATGCCCTGGCAAGGTATATAGGTTCTTTTAATATGGTGTGTGCATCAGACATTGTGGATAGCTCATGTGGTGATTATGTCGGTTACTAGTGGCTCCCCCAACACTCTAATGTATTGACAAGGCATTCAGTTATACTTTAGTATTCAGTCTCAACATGTTCAGTAGTTGGTGACAATTCGTTAAGTTTTTTTTCTGTATAGATTAGTTTTTCCATCACATTCAGATTATGTCATTGCTCAGTTATGTTTTGTTCAATTTATGTTTTGTTCAGCTTTTATATTATCCTGCATTCTTTATACCTTCCAGTACTGACGCATACTCTGTGCCACATCTTTTCATGATGTATGTTCTGGTCCTCAACATTTAGATCACGCGTAGATTAGTTCCTAATCCACTTTAGACTACTTCAGTGGTGAATCCTCATACTTGAAGGACAATAGAAATGTTTTCAAATTTCGTCTTTCATTTCATTTTCCATTTTTCTAGACTTAGTTGGGGCATGTATCGACATTTGAAGTTAGTTAGAGGCTTTATTGAGACATAGTTAGATTTAGTTTTAATTTATGATTGATTGTTGAATGTCACTAAACTCTTAGAATGTTATATATATAAAGACAAGTATTGGGTATTCTCTATCATTTAGTTATTTCATGATTTAGATTTTGCATTAGTCTATATTTTCATAGATATATTAAATTTTCTTATTATATGCCAGCTCAGGGTTAACTTGGGGTCACTCATGACCCTAGGTCCCGTGTTTGCACCCAGGGATAGCCTTAGGGAATAACATTGGTCTTGATGATGGGACGTGTGGGTCTTTGAACCAAAGCAAACAGACGTCCAACTCAAGTAAAAACCATGGTGTCTTTCATGGTTCGTGGTCCTGAAATACGGGTCGTGGTAGGGATGCTGAAGGGATTGTTACTAATAAAGAGACACTTACTAGAACCACAACCCACTTGACGGTTTGTGGTCCATTTGACGGCCTCTCAACAACTAGGTGGAAGGGCCCCGTCAACTTTTAAGTTGTGGTCATTTTGGTCTCCCCCCCCTTTGCATTGAAAACCTAAACTACGCCGTTTAACCCCTAGACTACACCATTTTACTTAGTTTATTTCTAGTATTTTAATCAGAACCTACGCTAATCAATTCATTCACCTAAATTCATCAAACATAGAGCAAAAAAAAAGAGAATATTTTTATAATTTCCTCTCAAGAATAAGTAGGAGGTTTTCATTAGTTCAATCCCGAGAATAAAAGGATTCCCCTATAGATTTCTTCACCGGGCATGTGGGATTGCACTAGTGGGTTGCTCTCATCCACTAGGTCCTTAAAATTCAGTCAGATTCTTGATTTTTTATATTTTATTTAGATCTAGGGTCTCTAAAACATTCAAGAATTGTTGTAACATAGCTATTATAATGTTCCTAATCAAATTTGTTATGTTTTTCGTGAAATCGTTGCTCAGTTCTTTGCATGAAATTCAATACCCTATTATAGTAGATTCTCTTAGTTTATCAATTACACTTGCTCGGTTAGTTAAACAAATAAGTATGCATCAGATTTTGACTATTCATTGTCAGTACATAAATGTTGCATTCTCAGTTAGCATATCAGATATTGAGCTAATCCAGTAATTTAGTTATGTTGTGTCATACGTATTTCAAGTTTGCAGTAGTCTTAGCATCAAGTTAGATTAGGTTTCAACGTACCTTTATAGTCTGAAAACTTTGTTCCTCCGTAGGATTACAAATCCCCTCAATGGGCATCAAATTTGGTGATCACGCGACTCTGTAGAAGAGCCCAGTCATCTTTTAAGTAAGGGTCATTTTGGTCTTTTCCCCAAATGTGTTAGACAACTGTACTCATCATATAACCCCTAGGCTACGTCGTTTTGCTTAGTTTTATCCTAGTATTCAAATCAGAACCTACCCTAATCAATTCATTCACGTATGTCGAATGAGTTGGCAGATTTACTCACAGTCTGCCCTATTAATGAGCTGGAAGATTTGATTGTATGTTGCGACAGATATGCTGGCAGATTGGATTATAATATGTTGCTGAAAATAAGGATAGAATATGTTATTATAGGAAGGTATCTTAGAGGAAATATCCTGATTCAAGGATCTCCAAGAATTAGTGATTGATTAGCTTGTTTGATATTTATTTGATCCCCTATAAATATTGTAAAAACTCAATAAATAAAAATATACTTTTGTAGCATCTAAACTTTCACAGTATTAGAGAGGGATTTTTCCCCATAATATTATATGGATAAAACACCCTTTCACAGTAAGCATCTTTCTGGAACATCAACAGAAGACAAAGGTTCTTCTGTGGGAACTCCTACAGAAAATCTGATGACACAACGAGGCAATGCTTCTCACATTCACTTCCACTTAACATGTAATAGATTAAATGGAAAGAACTATCTGGAATGGTCACAGTATGTAAAGCTTTTAATCGATGGTCGTGGAAAGCTTGGACGTCTGACTAGAGAGAGGAAAAAGCTGGGAGTTGGAGATCCAAAGATGAATACTTTGAGATCAAAGAATTTAGTTGTGATTGCTTGGTAATTAAATTCCACGTAACCAGTCATAGGTAAATCTTATCTCTCTTTTCCCACTTCTAAGGATGCATGGGAAGCCATTAGGGAGACATATTCTGATTTAGGAAATGACTCTCAAATTTTTGAATTAAAAATTAAATTATGGCAAGCTAAGCAGGGTTAGAAGGAAGTCACTACTTATTATAATGAAATGTTGTCTTTGAGGCAAGAATTAGACTAGTGTTACAATGACGAATGAGAGTGTTCCATGGATAGTGTAAAATAAAAAAAAAGAGAGAAGAAAATGAGAGAATTTACCTTTTTAAGCAGAATTAAATCAAGAGTTTGATGAGATTAGTTCGAGAATCCTAGGGAAAAAACCCTATACCCTTACTTCATGAAAAGGAGAGAGGAAACTAGGAGGAAAATATGTTAAAGCCTGATTTACATGTTGAACTAAAATCTGCTATAGACTCTTCAACTCTTGTAACAGAGAAGAATGCAGATGACAAAAACAAAAGGACATGGTGCGATCATTGCAAAAAAAATAAATAAATTGGCACACCCTTGAAACTTGTTAGGAGATTCATGGGAAACCACCGAATTGGAAGAAGAAGGGAGTTGACAATTGCAGTTTTTAATATCAAAATGGCCAGGACCTCCAAATAACTTAATTTGTTAGGGGCAACAACCTTCTCCTGAAATGTCTTCATTTACAAGGGAACAACTGGAAATTCTGCACAAACTCCTTCAATCTTCAAAATTTGTCCAAATGCACCAAAGTATTTTAACTATTCTTGTTATTTTGCTGAAAAAGGTATTATATCATCTGCTTTTCTTAGTGCCAATTCCATCCAAATAATTCTTGTATCATAGATTCAGGAGCAAGTGACCACATGACTGGAAGTTCCCGTGTTTTCTATACTTACACTACCTGTGCAAGGAACAATAAAGTCAAGATAGGTGATGGTTCCTTCTCTGCAATGGCTGGAAAAAGAATTATTAATCTATCACCATCCCTCGCTGTTCATGATACTCTTCATGTTCAAAAAGGTCTCTTGTAATATGATTTCTGTCAGTCAGTTAACTCGTTCTCTTGATTGTCATGCTAAATTTGATTCTGATTTTTGTGAATTTTAGGAAAATGTCTCGAGGAAGATAAATTACAGTGCTAGAGAATTTGGAGGTGTTTATTTTCTTGACAACGAGAATAACTCACTACAAGTGAATCCTATTTGCTTGAACACTACTTTATTTTGAATAGACACATGCTTTGGAACTATAGGGTTGGACATCCAAGTTTTTATTATTTATGACATTTTTTACCTCAGTTATTTAGAAATAAGAATTCGTCCTTGTTCCATTGTGAATTTTGTGAAATGTCTAAGCATCATCGATCTTTTTTCCCCTCTAAAAAATATCAGGCTTCAAATACTTTTATGACGATTCATAGTGATGTTTGGGGACCTTCTAGTATTTGACGATGCTTAAGAAAGTGGTGGTTTGTAACTTTTATTAATGATTATACTAGATTGAGATGTGTTTTTTTTATTGAAGGTCAAATCTGAGGTTAAAAATGTGTTTGAAACTTTCTATGTCATTGTGGAAAACAATTCAATGAGAAATTAAAGTTTTTTGGAGTGATAATGGTTGTGAAACTTTTAATGAATAATTAGGAAGTTTTTTCAGAAAAATTGGGTATTACACCAAAGCTATTTTCTAGATACTCATCAACACAATGGTATAGCTGAAAGAAAGAATAAACACCTTTTAGAGGTAACGAGAGCTTTAGTCTTTCCTAGTAAAGTTCTTCAACACCTTTTGGGGATAGGATCTATTGAATGCCACTTACCTTATTAATAGGATGCCCTCTCTTCCTCTTGAATTTAAAACATCTTTTAATGTTTTCAAAGAGAGTTTTCCTAGTTCTAGGCTAGCTACAGATAAAAATAATTATATATACATATATATGTGTGTGTGTGTGTGTGTGTGTTTGTGTGATAAAAGTAGATAATAAGTAATATTCCTATATGAAGGGTCTATATACACTCAATATAACTATTATGTGTATGTAGAGGTTTATGTAAACCTCCATGTATTAGTAATGAATATTCTTAATGTTTTCTTCAATTTTAAAATATGAATGTATGATGTAAGCTAAGAAGATGCTAGTCTTACTCCTAAAAGAGGGTGACGATGATGGATACAGCTACAAGGTGCTCCGTGGATGTGAAAAACTTTGTACTAGAGCAGGAGGTTGAATATCTTTGATTCAATGTCTCTCTCGACCACGTCTATGTAGGTTCGTACTCATAATTGTGAAGTGAATCGTGAATAGGAATCTATGTGATTCTTAGGAAACTCACTCTACTGGAAGTCCAATATTGTGCCTCTAAAGTGTTAACTCTATCTGTTTTTAGAATCTAATACTTTTATGGTGATTATAGGCAATGAATACTCTAATTAATGTGGCATGAAAACTTGAAGAAGAGATGGACAATGCGGGATTTCCACCCGTGCTGATCAAGCTCCTCCTCTTGAATAAGATATCAATGATGACCAAGCCCTGAGCAATCCTCCTCCATTGATGGATGGTGACATAAGGGCTGCTCTTTTCCACATGTCCCAATCCATTACTACTCAAGCACAAGACGCCACTACTCAAGCTCAAGCCATGACGGCCCAAGCTAATAGGGAGGTTGTACCCCGAGTAAATCAACAACTTTCTACCATGGCCTCCCGTTTGAGGGATTTCACTAGACTAAATCCTCCTACTTTCTATGGGTTCAAGGTTGAAGAATACTCCCAAGAGTTCATTGATGAAGTTTACAAGATTCTTTATGCTATAGGTTTTACTACTAGAGACAAGGTCGAGTTAGCCACTTACCAACTCAAAGATGTGGCCCAAACATGGTAAATCCATTGGAGGGACAATAGGCCTTAAAGATATGGACCGGTGACTTGGGAAGTTTTCAAGAAGACTTTTCTTGACAGATTCTTTCCTAGGGAGAAGAGGGAAGCCAAGGTGGTGGAGTTCATCAACCTTCGCCAAAGAGGTATGGGTGTACTAGAATAGTCTTTGAAGTACACTAAATTGTCAAAGTATGCTACTTCTGTGGTTATCAATCCTAGGGATTAAATGAACCATTTTGTGACAGGAGTGTCGGATGACTTGCAAAAGGAGTATCATTCGCCTATGCTACATGGCAATATGAACATTAACCTGTCATGGTTCATGCTCAACAAGTGAAAGAGGCAAGGGCTAAGAAAAAGAGTAGAGATGTTAAGAGGGAAAGTTCCTTTGATGGTGGTTTTCAGAGGGTGGGCTTGATATCTAAGACAAGCCTAGGTTCAAGAAAAGGGTTTCCAACCAAGTTCCTATCAAATTACCTATGGCTAGAAATGATAGGGTGTCTAACCCTAAGCCTTGGAAGGGAAGGGGTACTAGCTCACCAACCAAAAATCCAACTTGTGAAAAGTGCGGCAAGAAGCATTTTGGTAAATGCCTTAAGGGAATGGATAATTATGTTGATCGTGGAAAAAGTGATTAGAAGGTTAAGGATCACACTAATGTTAAGGGTAAAGACTAGATTAGTGGTCAAGCTTAAGAAAGTTGTTCTAATGATGCTCTTAAAAAGAATCGCTTTCATGTACTTCGCTTAAGGGGTGAGCAAGAGACTTCTCCCTATGCAGTGACCGGTATGTTGAAAGTCTTTTACATTAATGTATATTCTTTACTTGATACCGACGCTACATTATATTTTCTTACTCCCTTGATAGCTAAGAAGTTTGAAATTTTCCCCGACATTCTATATGACCTTTTCATAGTAACTACCCCGGTGGGTGAGTTGGTGGTTTGAAAGAGGGTATATAGAAATTGTCCTATAACATTGCCTAATAGATTTACTCATGTGGAGCTAGTAGACCTTGATATGTATGATTTTGATGTCATATTAAGTATAGATTGGTTGCATTTTTGCTTTGCCTCTATAATTATAGAACGAGGGCGGTGAAATTTAACTTTCCTAATAATCCCATTTTAGAGTTAAAGGGGGAAAATTCTATTCCTAGAGGTTGTATCATATCTTTTTTGAAATCTTGTAGGATGATCTCCAAAGAGTGTTTATACCATATAGTAAGAGTTCAAGATTTAGACTCCGAAATTATTCCTATTGTGTCGGTCCCCATAGTGAGGGAATTTCTGGAGGTCTTTCCTAATGATATTCCCTATATTCCTACTGAATGAGAAATTAATTTTTGTATCGACTTGTTACCGGATTTAAATCCCATATCAATTCCTCCTTATCGGATGGCTTCGGTCGAATTGAAAGAGTTGAAGGCTCAATTAAAAGATTTACTAGACCAAGGCTTAATTATACCTAGTATTTGTTCATGGGGTGTTCCGATTTTATTTGTGACGAAGAAGGATGGTTCCCTTAGAATGTCCATTGATTATTGCAAACTCAATAAAATCAATAATAAGAATAAGTATCCTCTCCCTCGGATTGATGTTTTGTTTGATCAACTCCAAAGGGCAAGCTACTTTTCTAAGATTGACTTGAGGTTGGGATATCAACAACTTAGGGTGAGAGGTGAGGATATACAAAAAATGACATTTAAGCCGAGATATGGTCACTATGACTTCTTAGTAATGTCCTTTGGTTTCACTAATGACCCTGCAGTGTTTATAGATCTCATGAATAAAGTGTTTCGAATTTACCTAGATTTAGTTTTCATTGACAACATCTTGGTTTATTATAAAAATGAGGGTTAACATATGGACCATTTGAGGGTTGTGTTACAAGTGCTTAAGGAGAGCCAATTATTTGCTAAGTATAGTAATATGAATTTTGGTTGAGGTCGGTGGCATTTCTTGGTCATATCATCTCTAGTGAAGGAATTGAGGTTGACCCAATGAAAATTGAGGCGGTGAAGAATTTTCCTAGAACATTGACTCCAAAGAACATTAGGAGTTTCTTGGGTCTAGTGGATTATTATCAGAGGTTTGCGGATGGTTTTTCATCCATTGTATCTCCCTTGACTACTTTGACCAAGAAGGACATGTTTGAGTGGTCGGAAGCATGTAAGAGAAGTTTCCAAATGTAGAATGATAGGCTTACCTTCGCTCCATTATTGACCCTACCAAAGAGTACAAAATGGTTCGTGGTATATTTTGATGCATACCGAGTCAGGTTAGGGTTTGTTATTATGCAACATGGGAAAGTTATAACCTATGCCTCTAGGAAACATAAGGTACATGAGAGAAATTATCCAACTTACGACCTTGAGTTAGAGGCCATAGTATTTTCTTTAAAGATTTGGAGGCATTACTTGTATGGGGTCTGTGTGGATGTGTATACGGACCATAAAAGTCTTCAATACGTATTCACTTAAATTGCGTTGAATCTCTGGAAAAGGAGATGGTTAGAGCTGTTGAACACTATGATATGAGTGTTCTTTATCACCCCAGTAAATCTAACGTGGTAGCGGATGCTTTGAGTCGTTTGTCCATGGAAAGTGTGTCCCATGTTGAGAAAGCCAAGAGAAACCTAGTGAAGAATGTCCATAGGTTGGATCATTTAGGGTTTCAGATTGAAGATTCTCCCATAGTTAATGTGGTGGTACGTCATTAGTCCGAGTCATATTTGGTGGTTGAGGTGAAGTCCAAACAACATCTTGATCAAATATTGATAGAGTTGAAGGAATTGGTTTTTGGTAAACTTAATGAGTCATTCTCCTTAGGGGGGATGGTGTATTGAGGTACCAAGGAAGGTTATGCGTTCTCAATATGTACCATGACCTTAGGAAAGTATTTTGGTTGGAAGATTTGAAGAAGGACATAGAGGAATTTGTTGCTAAGTGTCCAAATTGTCAATAAGCTAAAGCCGAACATCAAAAGGCGGTAGGTTTTCTCTAAGAAATCCAAACTCCTACTTTGAAATGGGAAGACATCAATATTGATTTTGTGGTACGTTTGCCTTGGACACAAAAGCAATGTGACTCTATATGGGTTATTTTTGATAGGTTGACCAAATCCGCTCATTTCATTCTCGTCAAGTCTACTTATTCGGTGTAAGATTATACTAGGATCTTCATAGATGAGATTGTGTAACGCTATGGTATTCCTTTATCCATCATATCTGATATGGGTGCTTAATTCACATCTAGGTTTTGGAGGTCGTTCCAAGAAGGGTTGGGTACCAACGTGAAATTAAGCACGACTTTTCATACCCAAACGGATGATCAATGTGAGAGTACTATTCAAACCCTTGAGGATATACTTAGAGCTTGTATCATTGATTTTAAGGGAAATTGGGATAAGCATTTGCCTTTTGGTGGAGTTTGCTTACAATAATAGTTACCATTCATCTATATATATGGCTCCTTATAAAGCCTATTATTGTAGGGGATGTATATCTCCACTTGGATGGTATGAAGTGGGTGAGTCTTCACTATTGGGTTCCGATTTGATTTATAAAACTTTGTAGATGGTTTGAATCGTAAGGAATCGGTTGCAAATAGCCTATAGTCAACAAAAGTCTTATGCTGATCATAAGAGTAGGGAATTAGAGTTTTGAAGAAGGTGATAAAGTGTATTTGAAGTTTTTTCCAATGAAAGGGGTGGTTAGCTTTGGCAAGAAAGGGTAGATGAGTCCTCATTATGTGGGTCCTATGAAATCTTGCAAAGGGTTGGTAAAGTAACCTATGAGTTAAAACATCCTAGTGAATTGGCTTTGGTTCATCCAATTTTCCATGATTAAATGCTTAAGAAGTGTATAGGTCATCCCAAGTCTATTCTTCCTATTGAGGGTCTTGGTATGAAGGATAACCTCTCCTATGAGGAGGTTCCGATTGAGGTCCTTGATCATTTAGTGAAGAGGTTGAGGAACAACGAGGTGGCCTCCGTAAAAGTGTTATATAGAAACAACCTAGTTGAGGGAGCAACATAGGAGGCCGAGGCCGATTTGAAGTCCCATAATACTCATCACTTTAATAATTAAGGTTAGTTGTTCTTATTACAAATAAAAATAATGACTAAAATTGTAGTTGCTTTGGTTTTAATAAAGTTTTGCAAAAATGTGCATTTTTTATGTCATTACAGTGAAGTGACAGTGAAATTGGGCATATTGACTTGAAAATTTGCAATTCTTCTTGTTTTGAGTTATGATGTGCATTTTGATATTCTGAGTCTTTATGAATTGATATTGACCATGTTTGTAAGTTACGTTTTTGTATAATTGATACATATATGACATGTTGAGCGTTTGTTGTTATGAGAAGGAAATTCCTCATAATGTGATCTTGATCCTTAGGTGTTTAAATGTCATGATTGAAGTTGTAACTTATGTTGTCATGTATTTTATTGGTTGAGATTCTAGTATGGAGTTTATTCCTTCCTCTCAAAGATTTTAGTGTTATTCGGGGACGCATGTTCCTAAGGGGGGGATAATGTAACACTTCAAAAATCTAAGACGTAACCTAACATAAGTGTCAATACATTTAGAAACTGTTGCAAGGTCTATTTTAATGGATATAAGTCATTTAAGAAGTTTAGGAATCAAAACGTCAAGGAACGTCCATGACGTTTGGAAACTAGCTAGCGTGCCGTAAACAATTGACTAGCTTTTAGGAGTCAAAAAATAATGAATATTGGGGGAAGGTTGTCTAAAACTTATTAGATCTAGTTCATATTCGAAAAGTCTGGACACGACTCCCCAAGGACAAACCAAGTGCCCTTGAAGAGAACCGTTGCATTTTGGGGTCTAAGGCTTCCCAAGGCAGTGTCCACAAATGGATGCAACACACAATCCGTTGTCCAATCGATAGGGTGTTGTTTGCTTCCGTCGATGGAAAGATATAAAAATCCATGGAGCACCTATTTTTCATAGTATCTGAACTCATCGACGGATGTGCAACACGGAGGTCCACAGTGCCCGTCGATGGAGACATGATCCGTTGATCGTGGTGTCATCTGTGATGTTTGTGTTTTACTGCTCGCTTTTAATTGACATAATTAATTAAAAGGGTGGTTAATTAATTAGTTAATGGTTTCTAGAAGCCTAATTAAGTTAGTTAACAATATATATAAGGACCCTAACCTAGTTAGACCAACCTAAGATCTCATAATTCACAAACCCAAATTCTCTTCCTTCTCTCTTTTTTCTGTCTCTAGTTGAAGAACTCCACTGAAGACCAAGATAGGGGTGGGTTCAAGGGCTGAAAAGGGTAGAATTTCTTCATCAATTTGTAAGGTATGCTATTCCTTTCTACTTTGGGACCTCTTTCCTCAAAGGGTTCCATCAAATTGACTTCAAAAGTTGGGTTTTCAAGTGGGTCTTTTCCAATCTCAAAATTTATATCGTGAATTGATTTATTTTTGATATTATGAATAGATGAACATGTAGTTCAACTTAATTATGTTATTTCTTTATGGATTGGTCTAGTTTGTAGAAAATGACCTATTCCCCTTAACCTTAGGTTATGATCTTTATATGAATTGTGTAATGTTGGTCAATTGAATTTGTTATCAGTTGAATTACTACTAGATGATGATATTCTATAAATTATGAACATATTAGGGTGAATTATATTCCTATCATGCTATTTCTTGAGTAATTGATCTATATTATGACTTTGACCTAAGTCTCTTATCTTAAACTTTGAACTAGTTATCGATTGTGATGTAGTGATTCTAATAACCTTGTTATCATGTTGTTTATTGTTGTGTGATTTTATTACACCCTTATTGGGTTTAATTAATTGTTGATAGTAAGACCTTGATGATGGATTATGAAGGAGGCTTGGTAAGTCTTATGATCCCTATTGTTTACTTCAATTATGGGTAATTGTGGTTAAGTGATGATGTTGTACTAAAGTATGTCTTATGTTAAGATTGATAAGGTAGGTATGATGTTAAATTGAAATGTCTAGACTATGGTTTGTGAGGTGTTGCCTAAGATTTAAATGTTATAAGGACAGTGATTACTTACCAATGTGTCTTATCATGATGTGAATATGTTAAAGTGCTTAGCTCACTTATATGGATTGCAATGAAAGCATAATACTCATGAAATTCTTATTGAGCTATGATGATGATGTTTATATAAGGGATAGACCCTATGACCAACATTAAGCGATGATGATTAATAAAGGTACTAAAGAAATTTCAAAAAGGGACTCTTAACTTAGAACTCGATGAACTAGAGTGAGGAGTGTCCTTTCCCACACGGGGAAGGTAGGATCACTAAAGTACTCTTGATATTTGAGACTCCAAAGCATGCATAATAAGGAGGGTACCAATTATATTTCCTAGTTCTTGATCTATGTTGCCCCCCATAGGAATACTAGCTAGTGGATCCACGAAGTTGCTATATTCATGTTTTTGTACTACCTTGATAAGTAGTATGCGTTATTTGTGTGTAGTATTCCATGACATAGGATTCCACATTAGCTCATGTGGTGTATGTCAGTTAAGGAAAGTTGTTACCAAAAGGTAAAATGAACTAAAGGATTGAACTCTAACTAAGATGACCTAAGGGGTTTAGCTTAGTCTAGACGGGGGTATGTGACTCTACCTATATATTGCACTAGTTAGCATTAAGGGAAGTCATAGGAGGATGTTCTTATTTATGTATATGCTTATAAATGTAAATGATGATCTTACATGTAAATGACACTATGTGATGTTGATTTACTCTAATGACCATGTACTTGCTCTCTATTGCTAAAGTATGATATTATGTACTCTTAATGTTATATTATGTAAAGTTGGACATTGGTTATGGTCTTGCTAGGTTTACTTGATTAAGTAAGGTTATAGAGTTTTGCTTAGTCATTGCACAAGTGTATTAAAAAGTGTCATGAGTAATGGGTGTTAATTTAATTATGTTGAAATATACTCTTATTCATGCTTGTGCTATTATAACTTGATTATAGAGTTACTTTGACTATGTGTTCAATTATGTTATGTGCATGCTGCCTTGAATAGACTCGGTTTTGTTGGTCTTGTGATGAACATGCCTATGATTTAATGAATATGTTTTATTTATTGGTATAGTCTTCTTGAATGTGCATAAGGCTTTTCAAAGTAAATTGCATACCTTTATGAATTTGTCCCGTTTATTAGCATGATTTCATGATATGTTTGCATATGGTCTCATACTTAGTACAAGTGGTGTACTTACCCAATTTTGTTTCTTTTCCCCAACATTTTAAGTTCCGGCCATTGAATTTCTCCCTTTTCCCCAACATTTTATGTTTCGATCATTAAAGGCCTTCTGAGACGACTTTGAAGGAAGACATGGAACTCTCATTTATCCAAGTTGGGTAGGTCCTCACTTTACGAGGGAAATGCCAATATACACATTATGAAGTTGTTTTAGTTTTTAAGACTCTTATGTTCTTTCCTTTTCTTTGAGTACTAAACATTGTATGACCTATACGTCGTCTTATTATATTGATATATGGGCTACTCCCAAATTATTACACTCTAGGTAGATGGTTATGAGATGATACATGCTTTTGAGATTTTTTTTTTATATATATATATATATATATATATATACGTGTAATAAAATTAGAAGACTAAGTAACTTTTCTATATGAAGGGTCTATGTATGCTCGATATCACTATTATGTGTATGTAGAGGTCTATGTAAACATCCATGTAGTAGTAATTAAAATTCTAAAAATTTCCGCATTTTAATCTATGAATGTAATGATGTAGGTTTAGAGGGTAGTCTTAGTCTTAAAAGAGGACGAAGACGCCGGTTACGTCAAGGGGGTGCTTCCAGGATGTGACATTTGTACAAACTCTATTAATAAAGATATACTTTTGCAATATTTAAACTCTTAACTTAAGTTAATCAAACTTACATCAAAAGAAGAGAATATTCGACAATTCTCTCATAAGAACAAGTAGGAGGTTTTCTTCAGTTCCATCCCCAAAATTCAAATATTTCTCCATAGATTTCATCATTGGTATGTGGGATTGAACTAGTATGTTCCTTTCATCCACTAGGTCCTTAGAATTTAGTTAGATTCTTGATCCTTGATATCTTGTTTAGATCTAGTGTTTCCATAACCTTGAAGAATTATTATGATATAGCTGTTATAATGTTCCTAATAAGATAATCATGTTTTTTCATGAAATTGTTGATTAGTTATTTGCATGAAATTTAGAACCATACTATTGTAGATTCTCTTAGTGTACCAATAACAATTGCCAGGTCAGTTGAACAATTAAGCATGCCTCAGATTTTGAATGTTCATTGTCAGTACTTAAATGTTGCATTCTAATTTCAAATAATTTAGTTATATTGTGTCATACACATTCCAATTTGGAGTAGGTTTAGCATTAAGTTAGATTAGGGTTCAGCGTATCCTCATAATCTCAAAACTACGTGCCCCTGTAGGAGTATAAATCCCCTCATTGGGCATCAAATTTAGCGATCATACGAGTAATGCCTTTATACTATGGAATGGAAATGTATATTAGGTCCTCTCAATGGGGAGCATACATCGGACTCCACATTTAGCTCATGTTATTTGATGTTGGTTAATAGTAGCTCCAACAATCAAACTCTAGTGCATTTGACTAGGTTTTCAATACTTTAGTATTCAGTCTAAGCATTTTAATAATTAGTACTTCCTCATTAAATTTAGATCAGTTCATTTCAATGTATTTCAGTTATATTCTTATCTGGCATTCTCTGTACATTCCAAGTACGACGCATACTCAGAGCTACATCCCCTCATGATGCATGTTCATGTACTCAGCATTCAGATCACACATATATTTGGTTCCCCATCCATACTCAGCAGCATTAGGGGTGAGTCCTGACACTTTGAGGACAATAGACATGTTTTCCATTTCAGTCTTTTATTTCAGTTTCAGTTTTTCCTGGGACATGTCTCAACAAATCGAGTTAGTTAGATGCTTTCTTAGATATATTTTTATATTCATCTTTAGCATTTGAGTAATTGTTTTGTATCACTTAACATTTAGAAGTGTATTATATATTCAGATTTGTATGGGTATTTCCCAATTTTCAGTTATCTCATAATTTAAGTTATTGCATAGTATCTTGTGGTCAGTGTTTATAGTATACTTATGATATGCCAACTAATGGTTATCTTGGGGTTACTCGTGATTCTAGATCCCGTGTTTACGCCAAGAGGATAGCCGCAACGCGTGTCACTTTTCCATCAATACACATAAAGATTCATGAAAAAATTTGCAAATATTAATATTTCTTGTTTTACTAAGACAAAATGTCTTACGAAATTAGTTTTAGAAAGAATTAAAAAGATATCATTAGTTTAGTGATAGATACTACTAAAAGTATTGAATTAGCTATAGGATTTGTCAGTAATCCTAACTAATCCATCACTAAAAACCTCCTTGCTAATTCATGAATTTTCTTTTATTTTTTTTGGCGCTAATCCATAGCTAAAAAAATTAGATTGAATTTTTTTTGTTCAGCTATGAAATTTCATCCATCTTAATTCCTTATTTTCTAGTAGGTTAATATACTCTTAGACCAATAGAACATCAAGGACGAACGACAACTTTAAGATCAATATGTACTCGAAAAAAACAAAGATGTGGTTAATTTTATAAATTTTCATGTAATTATGACCTTCACACTAAGATCATATAACTACGGAAATTTCGTGAAAAAGTAATCAGAAAATGCCTACCTAATTAACTTAAACCATGTCATGTTGCCGAAAAATCCAACTTAAATTTTTCACTCTACATAAATAATCTAACAGTTTTTGTCTACTCATTTTTGCTTGTCTATTTGAGACTGTGTTTTCATTATATCATTAAATTGAGCTTAGAGACTGCAATCTAATCTTATAGTTCCAATATTAGCATTCTTAAGCTATGTAAATGTTTAAATACTAATTCTAAATCTTAAGCACTCCACCCTGAATGTTCTTTTTATCATGAATTCAGGTTATTTTTATCTGACTTGAATCATCATAAATTCTAACTTATGTGAAAGAAAAAGATATGACTTACAAGGAATTGGATCAATAGGATCTGGGGTACGCTCCGTATCCGCTGGAAGAGAATACGCTATTTGACAAATATATTGATCTAGTCACGTAACCAAGCAAAAAAGGGGATTCTCTTGAAGAATGAATTCTTCTGTCCATGAATCCTCCTTTTATTTGTTATAAGACTAGAGCGAATTCTCTTGCACTTGGGACTAGAATGTCATCTCTCTCTCCTTCACTTAAAACACAACCTATGATTATTCAAGACAGACAAAAATAACTAAACCTAATGATAAAAACAACATGTAGGGTGTAGATCCTAAAGTCTAGGATTAGTATTTAAACATTGATGTAGCTTGAGAATGATTATATTAATAAAAAATTGAATTATATTCATGATTTAGGTTCAGGTCCTCACCATTAAGATCACACATAGATGTATTGCCAATCCTTACTCAACAACATTAGTGGTGAGTCCTCATACATTTAGGACAATCGACATGTTTATTTCTTTTTTAGTTTTGATGAGGACATGTCCCAACAACTCTAGTTAGTTAGAGACTTTTTTAAAAATAGTTTTAGATTTTTATTTAGAATTTAACACTTAATATTTCAATATATATTCAGATCAGTATTGGGTATTTCCCATCTTCCAATTATCTCATGATTTAAGCTTCTGCATAGTATCTTTTATTCAGTTGTTTTAGTATGCTTAAAATATGTTTGTTCAGGGTTAGCTTGGGGTCACTCGTGATCCTAGTTGTCGTTTTTATGCTAAGGAGTATAGGCCTTTGGGGCGTGGTACTTGTCCCATCAATACACACAAAGACTCATGATTATAAGCTCCTTGAAAATTCATGAATTTTCTTCTTTTTTTTGGCCTAATCTATAGCTAAATAGTATTAAGATGAAATTTTATTGTTCACCTATGAAATTTCATCCATTGGAATTCCCTATTTTCTAGTAGACTAATATACTCTTAGACCAATAGCTCATAAAGGATAAACGACAACTTTAAGATCAATACATACCTCGAAAAAAATAAAGATGTGGTTAATTTCATAAATAGTCATATAATTATTATTTTCCCACTAAAATCATATAACTATGGAAATTTATTTAAAAAGTATTAAGAAAATGCCTACCTAATTAACTAACACAATATCATTTTGCTGAAAAATCAAACTTCAATTTTTTATTCTACATAAATAATCTAACGTTTTTTTGTTTTCTCGTTTTTCTTTTCTATTTGAGACTGTGTTTTCATTATACCATTTGATTGACCTTTGAGACAACAATCCAATCTTTAGTTACAAAATAATCATTCTTAAGCTACATTAGTACGAATCCTAAACTTTAGGCTCTACAACCTACAATTCTTTTTATCATACATTTAAGTTATTTTTGTGTGATTTGAATCATCATGGATTGTGATTTTATGAAGAGAAATAAATGACTAACTAGGAATTGGTTCCATTGGCTCAGGGATATACCCCCGTATGTGCAGCAAAAGAATCCTCTCTTTGACACATATATTGCTCTAGTCTCATAACTAAGCGAAAAAAGGAGATTCTCTTTAAGCATGGATTCTTCTGTACAGGAATCCACCTTTTAATTGTTACGGGAAAAGAGTGAATCTTTCTTGCACTAGAGTATAATATATGTGCTAAAGAGTGTATTCTCTTGCAGCAGATACAGGGCATGCGCTTGAGCTTATTGATTCAATTTCTAGAAAGTCATGTCTCTTTCCTTTACTTAAAACACAACCTATGATGATTCAAGTCGGACAAAAATAACTAAATTTTATAATAAAAAGAGTATGTAAGTTGTAGAGGCTAAAGTAAGTTGTAGAGGCTAAAGTCTACAATTGGTATTTAAACATTGATGTAGCTTAAGAATGATTATATTAATAAACATTGAATTGTAGTCTAATCTGAATCTAACTAAAGAAAGAAGAGCTATATAATTAAAACACCATCTCAAGTACAAAAGAAAAAAGAGTAAACATGGAGTTATATTATTTTAATACATACTAATATTCTACAGTATTTTCACGATACTCCTTATATTCCACATTAAGTGTAATTTATAAGGCAAAACACAGTTATTAAGAAAAATTCATCAAACTTAGAAAAAAGGAGGAGGAAATAGGCGACCAAAACCCTTCCAAGACTGCAACACGTTTTCTTCCGTTAATGGAATTTCACTAGTGGGTTCTTTTCACCGATTAGGTCCCTAGAATTCAGTTAGATTCTTGATTTATGTATCTTGCTTAAACCTTAAGTTTGTAAAGCCTTAGATATTATTTGTTATTTAGTTATTAGAGTATTCCTTATTATATTATCTTGTTTTTGTGGAATCTTTGCTTACTTTGTTGCATGAAACTCATAATCCTAGTTGTGTATATTTTTTCAGTTTATGAATGATACATTTTTGGTCAATTAAACCATTATACGTGCATCGTCTTTGAATGTTACATTATCAGTTTATCATTGTTATATTCTCAAATTTTCATGTTAGTGTTTGAGCTATTCAATGTTTAAGTTATGTGTGTTAGATATACATATTCAGTTTGGATTACGCTTAGAACCGAATGAACTAGGTTTTAGTATACCCTCATAGTACCAGAATTGCTTACCCCCGTAGGCAAGTCCTCTCTATGGGCATTAGTTTTATTGATCACACCATAAACGTCTCTATACCCTTGGCAAGGTATATTTGTTCCTTCAATGTGGTGTGTGCATTTGACATCATGGATAACTCATGTGGTGGTTATGTCGGTTATTAATGGCTACCATAGTCATACTCTAATGTATTTGACCATTTTTTAAGTTATACTTCAATATTCAGTGTTATCATGTTTCTCTTGCAATAATTCATGTGTAATCCTTATTGAATGATTTTTCCTAATTTCTAATCAAAAGTACTAAGATCAAAATTTTGAGCATACACACACAAAATTTAATGAAGGGAATGGTTTCCTTTTTCTAGTTGGAACCAAAGGAGTCTTCATGGAAAAGGTGAAATTAGGATAATTATTAGCCCATATATCGAGTTGTTGTAGATTAATCCATTCTTTTTGTGTTATAGTTGTTAGATGGATAAATTGAGCTGGTTGGATAGTATATTAGTACAACTATGGGTTACCGTTTTTGTTCATAATTATTACTTGATCATCTGGTTTTCCTGGTGAGCAGTTTGAAAATCTAAAGAGAATTATGATAAACCATTAAAATTAGTCATGTCAGGAGCAAAAATTTTATCAAAAGAATTCCAAACATTATTTAATGAAGTCTCCAAGTATAAATTAGGAGCTACAACATTGTCAGGTTTATTAATATTACAAGTTCTTAAAACCGCACGTATATCCCAATGATGATCACCCATTTTAAATCTATATAAAATGATATCTACTTAGATGTAAAAATATAAAAATGAGCTTATAAGAGAATCTAATAATGTTTTCTTCTAAATTAGAGAGACAAAAAATGATTCAAAGAGGGGGTTTCTAATGTAGGAAATGATCAAAGAAATGTTTAGTGGGTATGACATTATAACTAAAAGGTTAAGATGAAACAAACTTAACCAATTTCAAAATATATAGATAAAATTAAAGGGCTATCTACTTATCTCGACACATCCATATTTAATTTACAGTTAATGCACAATAAATATTTTTTTCTATTTTAGAATGAGTGGGAATAGAAACAAAAGAGATGTGAAAGATTATAATGTGTACCTTTTGTTTAAGATCATACATCTCATATATTATTGTAACAACTCGAGAGCACCCCCTAATCGTAATATGGCATATTCAATCTAAAAGATATCTTACACAAGCCCTTAGGATTCATAATCAAATAGGCTTTAGAATATATGGAAGAATTTAAATATTTCTTTAAAACATAACTCGAAAGGTATTTCATAAAAGCGGAAGTCTTTCTAACATTATTCTATGAATGACATGAATAAAAGTCTTTGGACACAGACACATAAAGTCAAATATATAAAAGTAAATGTCATAAAGGTAAATAGATATTTTCCTCGAAGCAATGAGTACTCACAAAGATCTTCAATCTTCTAAATTTTTGAAACTCTGGCGTCCAATAGAAACTCAAAGCTCCAACCCTACATTTTGTTAGAATGTAGGCAATATGCGTTAGTACAAAAGTACTAAGTATGGAAGCTACGATAACATCATAAGAGTATCTCAAATAGTTAGTCAACATAATACATAATTGTAATTTGATACTTCAAAATTTGTCTTTTATACTCTAGTGAACTACGTCCCAAGCCACCTCCACGTTTATTTGTGCAAGTCAAAGGTAGCATCCCATACTACTACCTAAGCTAAGAACCTCTTTGGTAATTCTTGGTCATAGACCTCATTCATACTTAAGTAGAGCACTACATCTCTAGGTCACCTCAAGTCACACTTGTGCAATGCATGTGGGGTGTCCCATTCTACTTCACACACTAGTATATCTTGAACTCACCTATCCATGTGTTACTCCCTCCTAAGTGTCACTAAGGAACTAATTTCATATTTTACAAGGAACTATCATCTTAAGTCAATCTTAACATGGAAGGCAACTATAGCCATTACCCAAGCTAACTATACTTCATAAGAGGACATTTCATAAGTAGCTTTAAGTCATACTTGTGTCATGGCTGAATGACATACCATTCTACCATTCACGCTAAGTACTCATTTAGGCTATCTTACTCAATTCTAACTATATTTCATACTAGTCTATCAAGAATAGCATACTACCATACTAGACACAACTATTATGGAAAACATAATATCATGAGATCCAACTATCATAGGAAGGTTATAAAAATACCCATCTAGCCACCATTCATCCACTCATCAATATGTAATCTATCCATATGGTATTGTAATTCGCCTAAGCTACCATGTGTAATCTAACACAAGCTATTCTATGAATTGCACCTTTAATGCAAGCCAAGCTACCATTAGGACAGTATAAGTCATATATCCTAAAACTAAAATGAAATGGTTTTGGCTTAATCAAGTCTAGCTATCACAAGTCATTCTGATCATGCTACTTTATGTTATCCTTAGGAGAGTTTCATTCCACAATTCCAAGATACCACAGGAATCACCATCCCCAACCTTCCATGAGATTTACTATCTTAAGCTATAACGAGATTTACTACCTCAAGTTACCATGAGACTTACCATCTCAAGCTTCCAACCTTGGTCTTATTTTAGTAAACCAGGATGTACGTGAAGGAAACACAAGTCTCAACATCAAGCTATTCGAGTTTAACTTTATTTGATTCATTTAAGAATATTAGGTAAACCTAGAATCTTTCTATGTGAGAGAACTTGCTTCTCTTAGCTTGTTCATATATAAGTGTATATGAGAAAGACAATACTTGATCAAGATCACACAAATTTAATATGTGATATCACATAAATAGGGATTTGAGGGTAAAGTCAATATGAGGAAATATGTATCATTATTATCTTTCTCTTATACACTTATATATGAACAAGTTAGGAGAAGCATGTTTTCTTATATAGAAGGATTCAAGTTTTACCTTATAACCTAAAATGAATCAAAGAAAGTTATACTGTAATAGGTTTTGTTGAGACTTGTGTTTCCTTCATGTAAAGCTTGTCTTATTAAAATAATACCAAGGTTGGAAGATTGAGATGGTAAGTCTCATGGTAGCTTGACATAGTAAATCTCATAGTAGCTTGAGATAGTAAATCTCATGGAAGCTTGGGCATGGTGACTCCCATGGTAGCTTGGGATTGATCAATGAACTCTCCTCAAGATAGCTTGACTTAGCATGATTAGATTGCCTTATAATAACTTGACTTGGTTAGGCCAAAACCATTTCATTGTAGCTTTAGGATATATGACTTACACTCTCCTAATGGTATCTTGGTTTGCATGCAAGGTGGAATTCATCTAATAAGTTGAGTTAGATTACTCATGGAAGCTTAGGGTTGAGGATTTATACTCCAATATTGATAAATTACATCTTGATGAGTGGGTGCATCGTTGCTAGGTGGGTATACTTAAAGCCTTCCTATGATAGCTTTGATCGAAGGATATGATGTTTTCCATAGTAATTAGGTCTTTTATGATAGTATGATATTGTTGATAGACTAGTATGAAAGATAGTAAACATTGAGTAAGATAGTCTATATGAGTACTTAGTGTGAATGGTAGAATGGAATGTCATTGATACATGGCACAAGTATGACCTGAAGCTACTTATGAAATATCCTCTTATGAAGTATGCCTACCTTGGGTAGTGTCTATAGTTTCATTTTTAATATTGACTTAACATTATAGTTGCTTGTCGGATAATAAAGTAGGCCCTTAGTTACACTTCTAAGGGGTAACACGCGAATAGGGTTATTTCATGATATTCTTAGTGTGTGAGGTAGAATGGGATGCCCCACATGCATTGGAAAAGTGTGCCATGAGGTTTCCTAGGGGTATAATGCTCTACTTAAGTATGAAGGTGGTATATCACCAAGGATAACGAAAGAGAGGTACTTAGCATAGGTAGTAGTATGGTATACTACCTTAGCCTTGCACAAGTATACTTAACGGTAGCTTGGGACGTAGTTCACTTGACTATAAAGGACAAATGGTTGAAGTATGAAATTATGATTATGTCATATGTTGACTTTTTATGATATGCTTCTTATGTTATTACCTATTATACTTATGTCTTATGTTTTCTAACCATTTGAGATGCTCTTATAATATTATGTTAGCTTCCATACTTAGTACATTTGTACTAACTCATATTGCCTACATTCTAACCAAATGTAGGGTTGGATCTTTGAGTTTCTATTTAAGGGTAGAGTTTCAAGAATTTAGAAGATTTAAGATCTTTGTGAGTCCTTAGGTCTTTGAGAACAATATCCATTTACCTTCATACCATTTACTTTTATGTTTTAGACTTTATGTGGGCTTTGTGTCCCATGACTTTATTCATGTCATTCGTAGATGGTTTGAGAAAATAATGTTAGAAGGACTTCCTCTTTTATGAAATACTTTTCGAGTTATGTTTTAAATTCTTCCATATTTTCTAATGAATGTGATTAATGAATGCTAAGGGCTTGTATAAGATCTCTTCGAGATCGAATATGCAATATTACGACTAGGAGGTGCTCTCGAGTCATTACAATATTATATGATATGTGTGATATTAAACAAAATCTACACGTTACTATCCTTGACTTCTCTTTTTTTGCTAATCCCACTCACTCTATAGTAGAAAAAAATATTTATTGTGCATAAACTATAAAGTAAATGTGGATGCGCCAGGTAGGTAGATAGACATTTAATTTTCTCTATATATTTTCGAAATTAATTCACTTCTATTCATCTCAACCTTTGAGTTATAATGTCATACCCGCTAAACGCTTTTTTTTATCATCTACTTCCTCCATTGGAAATCCCCTCTTTGGATCATTTTTCTCTCCCTAGTTTAGTAGAAAACATCATTAGTTTCTCTTGTAAGCTCATTTTTATTTTTTACATTTAACTAGATATCAGCTTATATATATTTAAAATGAATGATCATGATTGGGATATAGGTTCGGTCGTAAGAAGTTAAAATATTGATAAACCTGACAATGTTGTAGCTCCAAAGTTATACTTGGAGACTTCTTTAAATGTGTTTGGAATTCTTTTGATGACTTTTTTGCTACTGACATGAATAACTTTAATGGTTTATCTGAAATTTTCTCTTTAGATTTTGATAACTGCTCACTAGGAAAAAACTGATGATCAAGTCATAATCATGAAACAAAATGTTAATCAACAGCTTTAGTTACATCCCATTCAACCATCTCCATTTATCCAACAAACCTCTTTTCCTCCATCAACAACAACATTAGTGTGTGTTCCACCAACAACTACAACACCATAAGCATGGATTGATCTACAACAACTCGATATAGGGGCTAACAATTATTCTATATTTCATTTTTTTTCATGGAGACTCCTTTGATTCAAACTAGAACAAGGTATCCATTCACTTCGTTACATTTTATATGTCAATATTTAAAATTTTGATTTTAGTAATTCTGATTTGAAATTTGAAAAAAATAATTCAATAAGGATTACGCATGAATTATTGCATGTGAATCAAAATTTTGATTTTAGCACTTTTGTTTGAAAGAGGAAAAATCATGGTTCTTTGAGACAAATATTTCTCCAGTCCCGTAAACAAGTGAAAAAGGGGATTCTCTTGAAGCTTAAATTCTTCTGCCCATGAGTCCTTCTTTTCTTTGTTACGGGACTAGAGCAATATTTTCTTGCGCTAGGGTCTAATATATGTGTCAAAGAGAGTATTTTGTTGCAATGGATACGGATCAATCCCTTGAGCCTATTGATTCAATTTCTAGAAATTCATGTCTCTCTCCTTCACTTAATACACAACCTATGATGATTCATGTCAGACCAAATAAACTACAGCTCATGATAAAAAGAACGTGTACGATGTAGAGTGTAAAGTCTAGGATTAGTATTTAAACATTGATATAACTTAAGAATGATTAATTAATAGAAGATTAAATTTTAGTATAATCTCAATCTAACCAAAGAAAACATGACAATATGATGAAAAGACCATCCCAATTAGTAGAAAAGAAAAAAACTAAACATCGAGTTACATTATTTTGGCAAAAGGGTGTAGTGAACCCTTTTACTTATGTGAGTTTGTATTGTGAACCCTTCTACTTATAAATTTGTTATCTGGACCCCTGAACCCATCTAGACTCAACATTTTAAAAACGTTTTCTGACATGGCTTCCTATGTGGCAAATACAACCAAGGGGCGTGTGATATACACACCTGAGGAGAGTAAAATGTGGTTAAAAGGGTCTGATAGCCACATTAGGGTTTTATAAAGTCAGCTTCTTTCCCATTCACATTTAACACCATTATTGAAAAATTTGAGCTTTTTCTTGCCTCTTTTTCGATCTTCTTTCTCAAAATTTCTTGTCCATTTTTTTCATCGTTTTAATCCTCTTTTATTTCTATGCATTTCCAATTAATTGTGTGCTTCATTTTGTGGTTAATCCTATTGTAGTTTTCTATATCATCACGAAAGTTGTTTTTGTTAGAATCCTACAATAAAATAAAAATCATGAAACATGTAATTGAGAGCATAAAAATAGAATCTCCAAAAAATTTCAAGAAAATCAGTATAATCAACTAAAACCCTAAAAATTAAACAGAGAGATAAATAGAAGATGAAATATAGACTAAACAACATACAAATACAAAAATAAGTCACAAAATTTATATACATAAACTAAAAATCAAACATAATCAACAAAAATACTCAAGCAATTTTGTCGGATTTGTCGGAATGAAGAAATAAACGAGAAAGAAAAAATGTAGGTATAGATAGCCTCACATAGATAGATGTCTACGACGATTTTAACAAACTGTGCTTTTTTGAACTTTATGAAAACCAAGATGAATTTCTTGATTGGTGCTCGTGCTTTTTCTTCACTGAAAAGAGTAGAAAATGTTGGTAAAAAGTGTAAGGAAGATGAAAGAGAAATGAAATAAGATTGTAGGGAAAGTGGTGGGTTTGGTATAAAAAGGTAAATAAAAATCAGAAATGTATTAATTAAATATTATAAAAATGTCAAGATGACATAAAGTGGTATATAGATACACGTGTCATTTTACAATTATTTTTAAAATTACCGGTCACGCATTTGTGATACACTCACAATTAAAGGGTAAAAAAGGTGTTTAATATGTTGAGTTTAGCTGGGTTCAGGGGTCCAGATGACAAATGAGTAAGTAGATGGGTTCACATTACAAATTCATACAATATAAGGGTCCACTAAACCATTTTTCCTAATATTTTTACATATAATATTATTCTATAATCTTATCATTATACTCCTTATATTCCCATATTAAGTGTAATTCTTAAGGCAAAACACACCTATTAAGAATAATAGGGTAAATCATAATTTCAACTATTGCCCTTTCTAATATTATAAATATAAGGGAAAATAATGCACAAATACCTCCCTAGACTATGACCGAAATCTCAGAGTCACACCTTAACTAAACTAAGGTCCTATTACCCCCCTGAACTTTTTTTTGGTAATTTTGTGCACCATTTGGGATTACATGTCATCCAAATATCTCTCACGCACCTCAATTGTGTGGATTCACGAAATGGGCCACGTTAGACAAAAGTTGCACAAAATTAAAAAAAAAATAAGTCCAAGGGGGTAGTAGGACCTTAGTTAATTTAAGGTGATCTCTGAAATTTCAATAATAGTTCAAGTGGTACTTGTGCATTTTTCCCTAAATATGATTTTGAAAGTGTTGAATTGGTCTCCTAGAAGATAGAAAATTTCAATATATGAAAACCCATACATGGAAAAAAAATTTCAAACACCTATCTTGAACTTTGAAAAATTCAACTATTTTTGACAATGAAAAAACCTTCAAAAATTCGGTAAATGTAGAATAGAATGAGTACGTTTCACATACCTTATATACTGAACAAATCACATTCCAAAAAAACGTAAGTGTTTTTAAATATTAACATCTAAAGTAAATTTTGATTTATTCATGAAAATATGTAAAATGTGGGTCGATCTATTTTTAATCCAATCCATTGGTTATCTAGTTCATTTTTTTAAAAATATTTTTTTGGGCAAGAAAGATGAAATGGGGGAGGGTATTACATTGTGGAGATTTAATCTATACCCAGTGAAAATTTAAATAGCCAATCAATTAAGCTACTAATATTCTCTTATACGAATATTGGACATAGGATACGAAATCAAAAGAAAAAGAAAAACATAGTTCTTGGAATTAAAGGCATTATTATTATCGTATATATTCACAAACTACAATAACTACTCCTAGCATTTTTATTTTTTGCTTTTCTGAGTAAAAGATTATTTAAATTTAAGAAGCAAAAAGATTTAGGGTGTGTTTGGTATGTAGAAAAATATTTTCCTGAAAATATTTTCTAATTTTATCATGTTTGGTTGAGTCAAATGTTTGAGAAAATATTTTTCAAATCAACTCATTTTCTCAAATTTAAAGAAAATGACTTCCCTTCTAAACTTAAGGAAATGATTTCCCAAAAGTCTCTTCCAACCTCCGCGCAACCCACCCCACCCTACCAGCCCCAACAAACCCCCTACGAACCCTCCAGACACCTTACAAGCCCCCAAACCAACCCACCCCATCCTACCAGCCCACAACTCATCCTCTACCAGCCCCTCACCCACCCATACACCTTACCAGCCCCCACCCACCCATACACCCTATGTCACGACCCAAAAATGGACGTGACAACACTCGTCTTATCCCACCAAGACAAGTCAGCCTAAAATTCAACCATTACAATAAGTGCATAAATTAAATATAAGTAACTTAATAAAAAAAACCCATAACCTAGTAGTTACGTGTACAAGCCTCTAAAATATTACAATTGATTTAAAATGAAAACTCAAGTCTCAAATGAACTTGTTTCTAGAATAGAACAAGATCATAATTAAGGAGAAGAAAGTCTGTTGAGATGGAAACAACTACCTCACAAATCTCCAAGAAGCCTGGGAAAAGAAAAGAATGACAAGTATAACAAAAATCCAGGCTCATAACCTACAAATTTTTTTTGTAGAAGCAAGGGGTGAGTACCAAACCACACGGTACTCAGCAAGTAAACCTTTAAACACAAGCTAAGAGAATGAAATACGAGTACTCCTACCACCCCCAACCGAACCTCCACAACTACAACCTGCATTAAAATCTACCCAACATAACAACTCAGAGTTTACATAACACGTAGCTCAACAACAACACTTAGACAAATCACATTTATTCAACAACAACACTTGAACAAATTACATATCCTCAACAACAATACTTCCACAAATTACATATCCACAATAACAAGCTCAATATTGATCTATCACAAGTTCGACAAGACGCAATCAGAAGAGCAGCAAAACACGATATCAAGTTCACTAATAATAAGTATGCGCAAGGCAATGGAATGCAATGTCAAGTATAATGATGCATGTCTAACCTAATGATACACACCCGCTGACTCTCAGTCCGGGACCCATGGGGGACATATCTGTCCATGCATCTGTCACGGCGCACGACATGACCCTCGATAATAGCAACCATCGCGGCGTGCGATACGTCCCTCGAAATATAGTATCCATTGCGGCGCGCGATACGTCCCTCGAAATGGTACATCCTCTTTAGTACCCATTCTTTCTCAATGCACATAATACTTGTCACAATCAATGCCTCCGAATAATGCAGATAACAAGTTCACACAAATAATGAGGAGATGACCATTTTCGTAACATCGCACAGTTCACAACTACACAAACATGAAGTTACATCAACAATGATTCAACAAGACTTCAACCCTTTCTCAACACAACACACATAAACAATTAATCACATTGCCTTTTGTTATCCCCATTCTTTTCATCATTAGAATTAATCAATGTGGGCAAGTCGACCCATCAACAATCCCGTTACTTCCAAACATATACCACAAGGACATACACATATTTCATACACTTAACAAGAGTTTAGAAATTCACTTGCCTCAATTTATCGAACAATCACTTCGGGACTTTAGCCCTCCACCTTTGTTGCACTTCCAAATAAAATCCAGTCTATTCAAATAATTAAACACTATAAGGTTTCGAAGTTAACAACACACATATTGCATGTGTTTAGACTAAACCAAAAAAAAAACTCACGCAAATTTATAATTAAGTTCTTAAGTTTCAAAATTAGGATTAAATTTTAATTTCTTTTCAATATCATAAATCTTAGGACATTCACTTAAAACCATATACCTAATACTTAATTATATATACTAATATATCAAAACTTAAATGATAATATGAAAACTATTAAAGGATCTCAAATTGATCCCAATTTATATCACCCATATTTGAACACCAAAATAAATATATTTCATGAAATACTTTTATATGGAAGGCTTCTCGCATGTCTATTTACCTTCCTTCCCAATAAGTGTTTCATGATCATCAACAATTGGTTATAATTACTTAATGACTAATGTGAAATTTATGCTAAATAACATATGCATATACACAAAATTAAAAATTAGTTTCACATATCAGTGTAAATTATACACGTATTAATCTAAAAATCTACTTCTAATTACATAAAAACTTAATAAAAAGGATGAAAATAATAACCTTGAAGCCTTGAGATGAAAATATTGATTTTTCTCCTCCTTTTCCCTTTTCTTTTCTCCCTTTCTTTTCTTTTCTTCTCTGCGTTTTTTTTCTTCTAATCGTTCTTTTCTTTTTTTTGCCTCATAAGCCATGCGGCTTTTGATAGTTTAGGGCACTTTGCCCCTTTTATTTTATTTTATTTTATTCATTTATTTAATTAATTCCTTTTCTTTTTTTTCTATTTTTTAAATTTTTTTTTGCAATAAAATAATCTTTTATTAAATCTAAAATCATGTCACTCATTGTTACAAGTCATATAAATTATTTATAAAATCTACTAAAAAGGTTAATATAAAAATAATAGTTGGAACTTCTAAAATGACTGAGAGGGTCGTTACATTATCCACCACTAAAAATCATGTTCGTCCTCGAACATAAAATAGGAGAAGGAAGAATTATTGACGTTATCAAAAATCTAATGCATGATCTTCTAGAGTCGTTGTCCATGTCTCCATGAAAGCTTATCTTTAACACCATTCTATCAAGACCAACTACCAAGAACTGAACTATAGAGAATTTGACAGATCTACATTTCAGAAGTGATTGCCAAGCTACATACTAACCAATGAACCGAATCTAAACTGAAACCCCTTGGACCATAACACAATAATCATGACAAATCCTTTCTCACATAGCAAAGATAACGTTCTATTGATACTAGCTACAACCAGAAGTGAACCTGAACAAATCATCACATACTCATAGTGCACAAACCATCACACATCTTATAACGAGTCCCTTTTCAGAACACAATCTTTTTACAAGTTTAAGTTATAAAAATCTGATCTTTAGACTTCGGGTATCCATCAAGGGAGAATCAAAACATACATAATCCAAATAACAACAAGATAAAGTAAGCACCCAACAAGTGGTACACTCTAGGATGCAAAACCATTAACAACACTGTCAGATAACTGTAACTCTTCATGTAAGCTCTTCTATCAATTTTTTTTCATACGCAATGGCGTGCATGTAGAACCAATAGTATACTTCTACTTTCTCAAACAACACCAAATATGCCCTGACTGAAATGATCAAGTCTGCCCAAGGATGTCACTCTACCATGAGAACAATCACAAGATCGGTACACCCGACCCACCACTAGAAATTCACCCATAAATATGAAAACATGTATGTGTATAGGTAGAAAATCACACTCTAAACCATATCCAATACGAAGTAGATGGTCATATAAGAATTTATAAAATCAGAGTCGAATAAGACTAGTTGCTTTTTTTCATAGTGCCCATATTAAACATTTGCATTTATTTGACTCTATCTCTTTAATTTTCTAGTTACCCACAATCACCAATTTAGTCTCGATTATAATTTCTCACATACTTGTTTTATCGAACCACAAATGATCTTTACAATACTTCACTAAGGTCAACACTTTTAATTCTAAAAGAACTTCATAGTCGCACCAACCATTTATCTTATTCTCAAATCGTCACTAGTATTAAAATCTTCTTAACAAACACATTATTTCCTCCAAAATTTTCAAACTATGGCTACCTCTCTTTCTTTTTAAGCATTCCATGGCAAGTACGAGTCCTAAAAAAAGAAAATAAAAAAAATAAAAAAATTGATAACACTAGTTTCAAATATGATAATACCTTTCCATTGATATCAAACTATTAAATCACACCCGAAGTCAACTCCACACAACTTTCACATACCATGCTTCAATTGTCATTCCTAATCATCACATACCTCATGCCAATACTTAGAGAAATATTAGGTCTCCCCAATTATTCTATATACTATGGGCACATAATCTCTATTTACCATCATGTATCTACGTAACACATCACAACAAGTGATTCCAAAAAAAAAAATTCATCAATGACCATGTATAATTGTATGTCCATAATATTACGTATCCATAAGTCACTTAACAAAATCTGAACCGTTTAGCTCCACATAACAACACATACTCTTACACATCTCACGGGTTTTACCCAAATCAACACTCAATCTTCATAAAAATTGCTGATAAATTCCTACTAAGTCTATACCGAATTGATTCACAATCATAGTCATATTAGAACTATATATGTCCATTCATAGACCCTTTAACTCAGAACCAAGAGTATTCTTATTCCTTCACATCTTCTAAATTCTTTCGATGACACAAATTTTAAATATCTTGAACTCTTCAATACACCAAACTCTTTTTCTCTTTGCTGACTTGATTATCAATCTTATCCTTTGACCAACAACCTATGGTATTTTTATCTTATCCTTGAAATAAAAACATTACATGAAATCCCATTTAGGTATTACAATCAAAAGTAACCAAATTTACTACTCAAATTATTTTTAAGTCCTTCAAATGCTTCATACTCAATGTGATCAATCATTTCTTACCCCTTACCAATTCATACCTTGACAAAATACACTACCACAAATCTAAACTCACAATGAAAAACTTGAATTTTGAATTCAATTATGTAACTCAATCCTTTTATCTATTGAAATTAGCTCATACATAGAAAATATTTACAAATTTGGACATCTTAGCTTATTATTGATCGCCTATCCATCAACCTTGACATACCCTTTCTTAAAAATCCAATGGTACCCGTTACCAAATTCGAAACTATAAAAGAACTTATCACCACACTCGAGTCGAACTGTGTAGGTTTCTTTCTCAATTCTTACCCAAGATATATATATATAATTTTTTTTCAATCTAATGAACGTGTGACACTTTTACCATAACAAAAATAAAACAGATGAAATCACGTATCCTTGAACTAAATTCTCAATCTTTGTCCTTTATAATTATAGTAAATATCTATTTTCTCGATTGTCTCTTTCCAATGACTAAAATACTTCCCACTAATTCTTTTCCATTTATGACTCTAGCTTCTTTCAATTCTATTCTCGCGAAATTTTCAACACATCATACAACTTTTCATACAACCACATTGTTCATCAAATAGTGGAAAACCACAACCTTAGATGCTCACAAGTCGTTATTACCATAAAAACTCATTTAGCCCTCATTTCTTATTTTATGATTTAGTCTCAATCACAATCTATCACAAACTCCTATTATCATCATGCTTAGTTAGCTCTTGTTATCACCACGAGGTCAACTATTTCATCAATATGAATCCTTAAACCCAGTTATACCAATCTAATCCAAAGAACTAACCCACTTTTATCCGCACTTCCTTACTAAAACTCTTAATTGTCTTCACATAAGTATACTCTTTACGACTTCCTTTACCCATATGCTTGCCATTCAATATTGATCCAATTTCTTGGACATTACGATGAAATCACCACTCATTTAAAAATTCATAAAATACATTTCACAATCTGAACATATCAATTTCATACCAAAGATCTACTACTAAAAGCTTCCTTATAAATAATGTTTAACACATCCACCCGTACCAACAAGCTCGTTGGGTTCTCAATTATGAGTTCAACACCAAATCTTATCATATGAGCATGTATACCATAGATAACTCCTTAAGTAGTTAATATTTGCACTTAACAATCAACATGTCCGTTTTCATGTACTACTAGTAATACATCGTGAAAATTCATTACATCCACTACTAGAACATATCATATCTATTGAGAATATCATTTCCAAATAGGTCACACACTTTATCCACCAAATAGCTGTAAAATATTACCAGATTAGTTTTATATCTAACCCAAGCTATATTTATTCTTTCGTAAGCAAGGTCAATATCAAAAGTAACACACTCCATAATTCTAACCAAGTACCCATCAGTACCATTGTAATAGTCGTATCATGACCTTCTTTGGTATACACTCAATCTGTGAAACCACAGAAAGGATTCCGACCTAAATTGGTGCAACATCATTTGCTAAGCAACCCATTAATGGTATGACAACTATATCAATTATATTACACTATTTATCATCTAGTAAATTCTTCAAACATTTAACTTTTAATTGTCAAACCACTCGATATTTTGCTTATACCAGATAAGTACTATATTTATTATTTATTATTATTTTACAATGATAACTAACGTTACTCAACTCTTTCAAATATGATCACGCATTCGTTTCATAAGTATATCACGTTCACCTTAGTATTAGGTCTAACATTCAAGTTATACACAACACACTAACTACTCACATGAGAAACTATGCACGAGTCATCATATAAATGAGAGTGAACGGAGTGAAGCGATGATAGTCAAAACTAAACCAAGTAAGCACAATTGAGATTCAAAAAGTGAAGATTTTTCTTAAAAGTCACTATAGCCTCTCGAAGATAAGTACAGACGTCTCCGTACCGATCTTCGTGACTCTACTTAGACTCGACTTGTACACACGTGAGACCTATGAACCTGACTCTGATACCATTTTATTACGACCCAAAAATGGATGTGACGACACTCGTCTTATCCCACTAAAACAAGTCAGCCTAAAATTCAACGATTACAATAAGTGCGGAAATAAAATATAAGTAACTTAATTAAAAACAAATTAAAACCTGGTAGTCACGTGTACAAGCCTCTAAAATATTACAATTGATTCAAATGAAAACTCAAGTCTCAAATGAACTTGTTTCTAGAATAGAACTAGATCATAATTAAGGAGAAGAAAGTCTGCTGAGATTGAAACAGCTACCTCACAAATCTCCAAGAAGCCTGGGAAAAGAAGAGAATGACAAGTACAACAAAAATCCAGGCTCATAACCTACAAAAAAATTTGTAGATGCAAGGGGTGAGTACCAAACCACACGGTACTCAGCAAGTAAACCTCTAAACACAAGCTAAGGGGATGAAATACGAGTACTCCTACCACCCCCAACCGAACCTCCACAACTACGACCTGTATTAAAATCTACCCAACATAACAACTCATAGTTTACATAGCACGTAGCTCAACAACAACGCTTAGATAAATCACATATCCTCAACAACAACACTTTAACAAATTACATATCCTCAACAACAATACTTCCAAAAATTAAATATCGGCAATAACAAGCTCAATATTGATCTATCACAAGTTCCACAAGACGCAATTAGAAGATCAGCAGAACACGATATCAAGTTCACTAATAATAAGTATGTGCAATGCATTGGAATGCAATGTCAAGTATAATGATGCATGTCTAACCTAATGATACACACCCGCTGTCTCTCAGTCCGGGACCCATGGTAGACATATCTGTCCATGCATCTGTCGTGGCGCACGACACGATCCTCGATAATAGTAACCATCGCGGCGCGCGATACGTCCCTCGAAATATAGTATCCATCTCGGCGCACGATACGTCCCTCGAAATGTTACATCCTCTTAAGTACCCATTCTTTCTCAATGCACATAACACTTGTCACAATCAATGCCTCAGAATAATGCAGATGACAAGTTCACACAAATAATGAGGAGATGACCATGTTCATAACATCTCACAGTTCAGAACCACACAAACATGAAGTTACATCAACAATGATTCAACAAGACTTCAACCCTTTCTCAACACAACACACATAAACAATTAATCACATTGCCTTTTGTTATCCCCATTCTTTTCATCATTGGAATTAACCAATGTGGGCAAGTCGACCCATCAACAATTCCGTTACTTCCAAACATATACCACAATGACATACACGCATTTCATACACTTAACAAGAGTTTAGAAATCCACTTGCCTCAATATATCGAACAATCACTTCGGGACTTTAGGCCTCCTCCTTTGTTGCACTTCCAAATAAAATTCAGTCTACTCAAATAATTAAACACTATAAGGTTTCGAAGTTAACAACACACATATTGCACGTGTCTAGACTAAACAAAAAAAAACTCATGCAAATTTATAATTAAGTTCTTAAGTTTCAAGATTAGGATTAAATTTTAATTTCTTTTCAATATCATAAATCTTAGGACATTCACTTAATACCATATACCTAATACTTAATTATATATACTTATATATCAAAACTTCAATGATAATATGAAAACTATTAAAAGGATCTCAAATTGATCCCCATTTATATCACCCATATTTGAACACCAAAATAAATATATTTCATGAATTACTTTTATACGGAAGGCTTCTTACATGTCTATTTACCTCCCTTCCCAATAATAGTTTCATGATCATCAACAATTGGTCATAATTACTTAATGACTAAGGTGAAATTTATGCTAAATAACATATGCATATACACAAAATTAAAAATTAGTTTCACATATTAGTGTAAATTATACACGTTTTAATCTAAAAATCTACTTCTAATTACATAAAAACTTAATAAAAAGGATGAAAATAATTACCTTGACGCCTTGAGATGATAATATTGATTTTTCTCTTCCTTTTCCCTTTTCTTTTCTCCCTTTCTTTTCTTTTATTCTCTGTGTGTTTTTTCTTCAAATCGTTCTTTTCTTTTTTTTCCTCATAAGTCGTGCGGCTTTTGATAGTTTAGGGCACTTTGCCCCTTTTTTATTTTATTTTTTTCATTTATTTAATTAATTCCTTTTCTATTTTTTCCCTACTTTTTTTGTTTTTTTTTGCAATAAAATAATCTTTTATTAAATCTAAAATCATGTCACTCATTGATACAAGTCATATAAATTATTTATAAAATCTACTAAAAAGGTTAATATAAAAATAATAGTTGGAACTTCTAAAACGATTAAGAGGGTCGTTACACTCTACCAGCCCCATCCCCTACCAACCCCCCCAATCCCTAAAAAAATTTAAGTGCATATTTTAAATTTTTCATGCCTACAATCTTAACCCCACAAAACCCCAACCACCAACGAAAAAAATTCAATTTTGTTTTTTTTATTTAATAATTCAACTTCAAAAATTATTTTTTACTCTAGTAAAAAATAAAAGATATCAAAAAATATTTCACTCAAAAATGAAACACTAAAACATATTTCTGGAAAATATTTTCTAATCACCAACCATACATTAAAAAGTAATCAAATATCTACTTATTTCAAGTTAAACATTTTCTACGAACTTTTTCCATGAAAAACATTTTCCTTCATACCAAACACAACCTTAGAGTAAGTTTCTATTGCTATAAGTTACTATCTACAAAAAAATGATTAACATTTTTTTATGTTGGATTCATGCAACAAAAACAATTCTTAAAATGAGATAATCCTAAACCTAGCTATAACATTATTCAGAGGAATTATTTTTTTTGACAAGAAGTTTCACCTATGAAAGCAAACTTTAAAATAAATCTCCTTGACCCATAGATAATAAAAGGATAGGAGAGGCTGTGCCTTTATTTCTAAAGAATATTTATATTGCTAATTTTATGATTCTTTATATTGTGTTGATATGTGTACGTTAAATTCATTAATAAACTATGATATTTCAAAGAAAGACCATATTGGAAAGAAAGGTTGTCCTTAAGAAGGATTTTTTTTTTGGAATTTTGATTATTTTTGCATGATTGAGATGTTTCATCACAAAGGAAGGTTCATTTATAAATATAATCCAAGCTATAAAAAACACATTTGGATATAAAGAGAGTCTGTTGCGTAATTCCTTAATTATTTATTCTTCTTAGTGAATTCCCGTAGTGAGATCAACATCCATCTTAGTTATGACTTATTTCATCTGAATTCTTCAAAACTCTCTTCCTTTTTGTGGAGGTGAATCCAGAATATTTATAGTTATGAAATTATAAAAAGGTAACTCGTTTGATTTTGAAAAGGTAACATTTTGTAGAATCCAAATCTATAAACTCAAGATTTGGGATCAGACTCTTTGTAAACATAATTTTTAATTGCAAGGCAGAAAGTTGTGAAGACTTAAGAAGAAATAACTAAGATGGATGTTGATGTTGCTATGGGAATTCACATGGAAGAAGAAATAATTACATAAATCCTCAACAAGCTCTCTTTCGATACAAATGTGTTATAAAGTCCTTGATGAAACTGATCAACGAACCTAAATTTATAATGAAGCATCTCAATTATGCCAAGAATAACCAAAAATCTCAAAAAAAAATGTTTTCTTAGTGACAACCTTTCCTTCCACTATGGTCTTTTGGAATTGCTTTCGAAAATTCATGCACACATCATTGAAATTAAAATAAAAATGGTGCAAGTTAAAAAGAATAACTGAACTTCCTGATAAGAACATGAAGAGTGTATAGTCTTAAGCTTAGGATTAGCTTTTAAACATTGGTGTAGCATAATATTAATTATATTACTTTACGCTTGGATTGTAGAGTCTAATCTCAACCTTACTAATGTAACCATGATCATATAGTGAAAACACCATTTCAAGTAGAAAAAGCAAAAGGAGTAAACAAAAGTATTATACGATTATTACACGTAATATTATTCCTTAATCTTCTCATGATACTCCCTATATTCCTAAGAAAGGTAATTTGTGAGTCAATGCACACCTATTAAGAAAATATTTACGAACATACTATAAATCATAATTTCCATTAGTATCCTTGTGACATTAGAAATATAACTTTGTAAGTAGTGAACTCATCTCCTAGAAAATATATAAGTAAAGAAAAAATATGAAAAAATATTTTGAAAATCTATCTTGAACTCTGAATAATTCAAATATTTTATACAATGAAAAGAGATTAAAAAAATTGAGTTAACGTGAAATAAAATGAGTTCTGTTTCACGTTTTTGAATCAAATCACATTCACTTTTTTTTTTAAAAAACAATTTAAGTATGTTTGATTATGAAATTCTAAAGTAGATTTTTATTTGTACATGTACATGTGTATAAATATGAGTCAATCCATTTTTAACCCAATCCATTGGTCACCTAGTTCCTTTTTTATTTTTACTTTTAGGGCAAGGGAGATAAAATTGGGGGAGACGGTAACATAATGTGTTGGCATTTAAGACATTTTATCATCATCTATTCACAAATTACAATATTACTACACCAAGAATTTGTATGTTTTTGTTCTGGTGGGTAGAAGAATATTTAAAAGAAGCAGAGATACATAGAGTAAGCTACTTTTGTATTTTTTTTATGATATATTCATGCGACAATAACAACTTTAAAATGAGTTAATTCTGACATTATTCAAAGGCAATACTTTTTTCCAAGAAACTCTCATATAATAAAGAATACTTTAAAATAAATCTTCTTAAACCATATTTTATTAAGGAGAGAAGAGAGAGTACCGTTATTTCTAAAGCCATCATATGCAGTAAAGAAAGAAAACATGTCATTGTTGATGAAATTCCAACTAAATTTAATATTCCTCCAATAGCATTCCAGGAACCTTCTCTTACCTATATATTATAAAAACATATTTTACAATTATAATTTAATTCTTTTTATTCCACCTTAACATAGATTACCAATAACATTTTCAATCCCATGTCAACATAACAGGGTAACACATATCAGGTAAACCCAAACGCTATGCATATGTAGAATTCGTTCATTAAGAGGCTTAAAAAATACTTTTATAAAATGAATCAAAGATTATATAAATGAATTTCATATAAGCTTATCACTTGGATTATCTAGATTTGTGTTACGGTTATACAAGATGAAATTTTTTATTTCACTTCTATATAGGTGAAGGTAAAATAGTCTATAATAAGTTCAAATGAAAACAATGATTACAGATAGTGTGGTGATACTTTCTATTTTTTCTTAAGATATAGTTGATTTTAAAATAAATATTTTACTAAAGATGAATAAATACCCCTTTGTGGAGTGGAAAGACTAGATCTTATCCTTGTTACTCAATAATAAATTTAGCATTTTTTTTAGGTTAAAAGGGCTTTCTTGAATCTAAGGATAAAAATAGAATTTAGAGAATTTAACTTCATTTTTAACACAAAACAATGAACATGGAAGGCATAGACTAAAATGTGATGAGATTTGTAAAACACAACTATATATATAAAATAAAAAATGAGACTCTAGGGTTTCTTTAAGATTTTCTACTAACTTTGCTAAAAAGGACATTTTCAAAATTTAATTTGCAAACTAGCTCCTTGTCTTGCTTTATTGGTGCAAAAGACACTATTTATCATTTAAAGTTAAAAAATTGTGAAACTTTATACCTAGGTCTTAAATAATGTTGAATATTTTCTTCCATCAAATCCTTAAAAGACTAACATCTCAGCCTCAAAATCATAAATTGCAAATTATTTTTTCCATCTTTAAAGTTTAAATTACACGATTTAAAATAAAAAAATAAATATATTCCCTTCAAAAATCTCGATTTTTCATCTTCACACCACCTTCTTCAGAAAAATATTTAGGTCATTCATCAAAAAAATTACTCTCCAATGATATAATAATTCTTGAGTTCATCTATTATATTATTGTTAGTTCTCAACCATTGTTATTCAATTAATTCATTGTTATTTCTAATTAATTTTGAAATTTTTGTAAACGCTAAAAAACTTTACCAACAATCATCGACTACCCTCTTTGTTGATGATGGCTTATGAACAAGTGTATATATTATAGATCGATTTGAGTCAATTATCGTCAAATATATGAAATTTCCTATTCAATTAATTCCTTAGTCATGAGTAAACACACACAGACACACACACACAAAAAAACACACAGACACACACAAAAACACAGAAGATAGACTACTATTTGCCTATAAATAATAATATTATAACAAATCACTTAATATTATTTAAACTAATAACGTATATTATATTATATGAGAGTCTCTTTATTTTTCCTTTCTTGGTAAAAACAAATATCATATTAATAAGACTTAATATTCATCATTACATGGATTGTGGTGAAATTTTTTTTAGTATGTGGATAGAGGTGTAATATAGTACATATTACAAAAGACCCGAGTAGCAGATTATTTTGTTAGCCTAAAAAAATAGGTCCCTCCATGTTTGTTTTTTTTTCTTGGACACAAACAAGGGTTGAACTACCTAGTGCACAAGATAAATGATTGTTCATAGATTAGACACCCTACTTAGCTAGAGTACAAGTCAGTTAATTCTCCACTCTATATCTAATTTAGATAGTGGGTTCCCTAGCTGCAAAAGTAGTGCCCTGCAATCATTTAAGATGTTAGATAGAGCAGGACAATCATTTTGTAAATAATGTGTAATATCCTTAAAATCTATATTAATTTATAATGGCATCAACATTTTATCTAGTGCAATTTTAGCTCCTATAATAGGCCACATAGCTTGTTTGGATCGTTGTACCTTCGAAGATATCCCCATGAATCTATATATCTACTCCATTCTGTATCAGCAATGACTCCTATGCCTCATTTTCTTGATTATATTTTGAATGATTCGTCTGTGTTTAGTTCAAATCCTATTGATGGTGGTTCCATTTAACAAGATTATTCTTATATTTATGTTGGCCACACATTATTGTTTGTAAAAAATGAATTTTTTTCTAGATGACAGTCTGTTTTACCATTCAAATAATTTTTGAGATCTAATTTGATGATCATAGTCGCACAATCTCCATTCCTTTGTTGGATGTGAGTAATTATTTCTGTAATGATTATAATGTTGTTGGGATTTGATGTCCACTAGGTGATACAACCAGGAACTCTTTTGAATTTGAAGGGAAACAATTTTATTTCTTCTACTTTGGCTGAGAGTTGTTGTATGGAAGAACGTGGTGTTAGATTCAGCTGCACCGAGCCTGTGGACTCTATATTTTTACTTTTTAGAAATCTTCCTCTAGTATAAGTATAAAGTTGTATTCTTCAACTAGGTCAACATAATGTTTTGATAGGAAGGAGTTGGAGTATAATTCGATGATTTTGGATACCCTCAATTCCTCGGAGGAGTTTTCTGTTTTTTAATTACAAATGTTTCCAAAAGTTGTATTAGTCCAGATGGTAACATTTCATTCAAAAGAAGAGATTACCTTATATATATTTGGTCAGTTAAGACAGTTAAAGGAGAGTAGATTAGGTAACTCGGGGTGTGAAGTCCACATGAGTTCAAAGCAAAATATTTTGTTGTTATGCTTATTTTTGTGTGGGAAAAGTTATATTAAAATGGGACAATGATACTAATTCCTATGAGGTAGGTGGGTACTTGTGCATCTCGATAAATAAAAAAATACTTCACATTTTAAGAAAATTTGTATAGTTTTTCTAAATAAGACTTAGTCTATTTTTATGCACTTATTGTACCACCTATTTGCTACTTTTTAAACCTAAATCAATCATCTCATAGTAACTAGTACTACAATGAAAATAACTTTTAGCAGCAATAGATAAACACATTAATAAAGAGTGTTAAAGTCTTTACCGACATTAGTTAATTGCCATTAGATACAATGTCACTTAATCCTTTAGGAACATATACAAAGAGTGCTAGTTACAACTAAATATATATATTGAGCAGCACTTGTTAATTATTTGCCGCTAAATCTCATTTTTGATGTAGTGTACTCACATCCCAAAAGTCATTAACATGAGAATTGATAATAGGCATGCCTCCAACTTTATCTGTATTACTCAATAGTTTGTTAATAATACACCTATTACCAAATGCATCTTAATAGTTGTTCTTAGTTGTTTTTTTGTTTTCCCTTGAAGTATTTAGTACATTATGTAATATTTTGAGATTATCTTTTGATAAGATTTCGAAAAGATTGCTATTGTTTAAAAGTGTAGCTTCAGTAGATTGTCATGGTGAAGTAGGAGTTACTGCAAAAGATAAGGTAGAGGTTTTTTAGGGGTTATAGTAGGTGATGGAAGATCTAGATTGTTATTTTATCATTGGTGCTCAATTATGCTCTATTTAAAAGTTATTGTATAGAAGAGGTGTTTAGTAAATATATTTGACTAAGTTATTAGTTATTGTACAGAAATAATAGTGTGTTATCACAAAAGGCTGTAGGTGCTTAAGCACCAATACTTCATAACATTAGTCCGCTAATAATACTAGGAGTGTAGGTTTTTGTCTCCCACCATACTATTTACAATAGTTGAGGCGGAGTAATTTTTATCTTTATTTTTGTTTAATTTAAATATATTGTTGACATCGTTTGTCGCAACATTGGGAATGTATTAGTCTATCCATTGCTTTAAGCTCTTTTTAGGGAATGTTGTGGATTGAGACCCCTTCGAGATATATCGATTTTGATGAGGACTTTTCCATTATTTGTGGATTTTAGACTCAAGAAACTTAGTTGTATTATTATCGAATAAATTGACACTAATACTTTGATCACTTGAGCTAGCATCTAAGGTTGGACGTTTTTCATGATTCCTTTTCTCTTTAAATAATACTATCTGCCACAATTGGTAGGTGCTTCATCTTGTGTTGGAGTAGTGCTTTATTGTGGCTCATTTGGTTATTGGATTTTCCTTTTTTCAAGTGGTATTAGTTTTTCCAAAGAGACCACATTTGGTACAAAGTATATATACTATTTCCTTCATAGACAAGGCTTTGTAAGCGGTGACCTATAAAGATATGATTATTGACTTTTAATCCATCTGGTACCTATACACAAATATGTATATATGATCCTCTCAATCCATAGGATACATCCATCTTTACTAACTTCCCTATTTTATTCCCTACTTGAGATAAAATTCATGGCCGTAGAATTATGTTGTAGTTCGGGTAGTATGATCCAGAAGTGAAATAGGGGGTGAATTTTTTTATAGATTCTCTTCTTCGAATAGTTGAGTTAGAAGAGTCCCTAGTTAACTTTTAGTTTTAACGAATAAACAAACAGGGAATGAAAGTGTGTAAGGTAAACTTGACATAGGATATTTTTATACTAGTTGAGATCCAATGTAGATCTTATGTCAAATTTCCTTGGGTTGCAAGGGTGTTGTCTTCTAGTTTACTAAAAGTTGTAGTATATACAAGTTTTGAATATAGTTCCAATATGTACATTCAACGTTTTTTCTTTCTATTTTCTTTTGATACCAAAACTTACCAACAATATTTTTAGACTCGTGTTCATCTTCTCTTAAACAGAAGCTGACTTTTATATAGTGTTGAGATGTTGAGACTTGAATTTTCTAGATGAAGATATGGAAACCCAAGAGATTTTATCTTTGAAAAAGGAGTAGTAGAGATCTTTATTTTACAAGAATTAATAAAGTTAAGTCTAATCTTTAGATTACTTCTTGATTGCTCGGAGATCTTTATTTTATCCTTGTCGATTAACTTCTTTCCAGATGAAATAATCATTGATTCCGTTCACCTGATTATAGCCATCATATCTTCCTTGAATCAAATAAGATTCTTTTTAATTGTCATATTTTTGTATTATTCAACCATTCACATTTTTAATATCATCATGGAGTGCATTACAAACTTTGTACAAAACATTCTTGCTTCCAATTGCACATGCAAGTGTACGTGGTTTTGCAAGTAATATGTTGACCCTAAAGAGCCGGATTATCAAACAAAAAAAGTTTTCAATTAATTATTCTTACTAAATTATATTTCTAATTATTTATTTAAGGGAGGCTTGCACACAATTATTTGTGTTTATTTTTATCTTTTCATATGCACTTTTTTCCCTATCGTTTTGTATATAGGTGGAAAAATAATTTCATCTAAAACCTTGTCTCGAACCGAACAATCCTCCTTATCCAGAAATGAAAAAATTTAAACCTCATAGGATTTTGCTAATGCATCAGGCTTGTAGTAATAAGAGAAGTAAGGATATAAATTTGTAATATTCTTGCTCTTTAAAACAACAATTGTGTGTGCGCAAGGTATCTCGTCTAATTAAACTATTCCACAAGTGCATACATTCCGCTCAAGGCAAAATAATATGTCTTCTTCCAGATTCATTAATTGAGAAAACAAATTTGGATGATGGAACAATCTGCAAACATTAAAAAAGTTATTGATATGTTATATGAAATGCCACTATTTTATATTTTTTCAAACTACTGATCACTATAACTATTTGATACACCATAAATAATACATTTTTGTGTATCATAATCACATCACTAGTCTGATATGTTTTATAAAAATTAGTAATACCCTCACAGTAGAGATACCAAATACAAAATTAAGTATACACTATTTAAAATTTAGAACTAATCTATATCATGAATATCATATCAATATCAATTTATCATCATAAACAAAAACAATTATTACCATGTTACATATGTTAATGATAATAATGCAACATAAAAGACTAGAAATAAAAAATCAAATACTCTCAAACTTTTTTCTATCAACTCTCTTTATTTTAAAATTTAAATTGTGCTTTATTTTATATTTCTTCACCTCCTTACTTAAATTATGGTTAATTGTGGTTAAGTGATGATATGGTACTGAAGTATGTCTGATGTTAAGATTGATAGGGTAGGTATGATGTTAAATTGAAATTTCTTGACTATGGTTTGTTAGGTTTTGTATAATATTAATATATTATAAGGATGGTGATAACTTACCAATGTGTCTTATCATGATGTGAATATGTTAAAGTGCTTAGATCACTTATATGGGTTGTAATGAAAGGACAATACTCATGCAATTCTTCTTGAGCTATGATGCTGATGCTTATATAGGGGATAGAACCTATGACCTACATTAATCTATGATTATTAATAAAGGTACTAAAGAAAATTCAAAAAGGGACTCTAACTTAGCACTGAGTGAACTAGAGTGAGAAGTGTCCTTTTCCACATGGGGAAGGTAGGATCACTAATGTACTCTTGAGATTTGACACTCGAATGCATGCATAATAAAGAGGGTCCAAACTATGTCTGCTAGTTCTTGATCTGTGTTGCCCCCCATAGGAATACTAGCTAGTGGATCCATGAAGTTGCTATATTCATGTTTTGGTACTACCTTGGTAAGTAGTATGCCTTGTTTTGGTGTAGTATTTCATGACATTGGATTCCTTCGAAGCTCATGTGGTCTATTTCTGTTAAGGAATGTTGTTCCCAAAAGGTAAATTTAAATAAAGGATTGAACTCTAACTCAGATGACCTAAGGGGTTTAGCATAGTCTACACATGGGTATGGGACTCTACCTATATAGTACACTATTTAGCCTTAAGAGAAGTATTAGGAGGATGTTCATGTTTGTATATCCTTATAAATGTAATTGATGATCTTACATGTAAATGACACTATATGATGTTGATTTACTCTAATGACCATGTACTTGGTCTCTATTGCTAAAGTATGATATTATGTACTCTTAATGTTATATTATGTGAAGTTGGACATTGATTATGGTTCTTGCTAGATACTTGATTAAGTAAGGTTATAGGGATTTGCTTAGTCATTGCACAAGTGTATTAAAAAGGGTTATGAGTAATGATCTTGCTTTAATTATGTTGAAATATACTCTTATTCATGCTTGTGCTATTATAACTTGATTATAAAGTTACTTTGACTATGTGTTCAATTATGTTATGTGCATGTTGCCTTGAATAGACTTTGTTTTGTTAGTATTGTGATCTTCATGCCTATGACTTAATGAATATGTTTTATTTATTGGTATGGTCTTCTTGAATGTGCATAAGGCTTTTCAAAGTAAATTGCATACCTTTATAAATTTTTCCTGTGTTCTTAGCATGATTTCATTATATGTTTGCATATGGTCTCATACTTATTACAAGTGGTGTACTTACCCCATTTTCTCCATTTTCCCCAACATTTTAAGTTTCAGTCATTGAAGGGCTTTTGAGACGTCTTTGAAGGAAGACTTGGAACTCTCATTCATCCAAGTTGGGTAGGTCCTTACTTTATGAGGGCAATGCCAATATCAACATTATGAAGTTGTTTTAGTTTTTAAGACTCTTATGTTCTTTCCTTTTCTTTGAGTACTAAACATTGTATGACCTATACGTCGTCTTGTTATATTGACGTATGGGGTACTCCCAATTTATTACACTCTAGGTAGATGGTTATGAGATGAGACATGCTTTTGAGACTATCTTTTATGTATATATATATATATATATATATATATATATATATATATATATATACGTGTAATAAAATTAGAAGACTAAGTAATCTTCCTATATAAAGGGTCTATGTATGCTCGATATAACTATTATGTGTATGTAGATGTTTATGTAAAACTCAATGTAGTAGTATTGAAAATTTTTAAAAATTTCCGCATTTTAACCTATGAATGTAATCATGTAGGATAAGAGGCTAGTCTTCATCCTCAAAGAGGACGACGACGCCGGTTACGTCACGGTGGTTCTCTCTTGATGTGACATTTGTAAAAACTCAATGAATAAAAATATACTTTTGCAATATTTATACTTTTAACCTAAGTTAATCAAACTTAGAGCAAAAGAAGAGAATATTCGACAATTTCCTCTTAAGAACAAGTAGGAGGTTTTCTTCAGTTCCATCCCCAAAATTGATGTATATCTCCATAGATCTAGAGTTTCTAAAACCTTGCAGAATTATTATGATATAGCTGTTACAATGTTCCTAAGAAATCTTAAATTATCATGTTTTTTCATTAAATTTTCTATTAGTTATTTGCATGAAATTTAGAACCATACTATGGTAGATTCTCTTAGTTTATCAGTAACAATTGCAAGGTCAGTTGAACAATTAAGCATGCCTCAGATTTGAATGTTCATTGTCAGTACTTAAATGTTGCATTCTCATTTCCAATAATTTAGTTATATTGTGTCATACACATTCCAATTTGGAGTAGGCTTCACGTTGATTTAGATTACAGTTCAGCGTACCCTCATAGTGTCAAAAATACGTGCCCCTGTAGGAGTATAAATCCCCTCATTGGGCATCAAATTTAGCGATCATACGAGTAATACCTTTATACTCATGAATGGAAATATATATTAGGTCCTATCAATGGGGAGCATACACCGGACTCCACGTTTAGCTCATGTTATTTGATGTCGGTTAATAGTAGCTCCCACAATCAGACTATAGTGCATTTGACTAGTTTTTCAATATTTTAGTATTCATTCTAAGAATTTTAATATTTAGTACTTCCTCATTAAATTCAGATCAGTTCATTTCAATGTATTTCAATATTTACATTATGTTGAGATGCGTTATTTCTCAGTTATCCTTGTTCAACTTACATATTTTTTCAGTTATATTCTTATCTCGTATTCTCCGTACATTCCAAGTACTGACACATACTCAAATCTACATCCTTTCATGATGCATGTTCAGGTACTCAACATTGAGATTACGCATATATTTGGTTCCTGATCCATACTCAGCAGCATTAGGGATGAGTCCTCACACTTTGAGGAAATAGACAGGCTTTCCATTTCCAACTTTTATTTAAGTTTCAGTTTCTCCTGGGACAAGTCGTAAGAAATCGAGTTAGTCAGAGAATTTCTTAGATATAGTTTTATATTCAGCTTTAGCATTTGACTATTTATTTCGTATCACTTAACATTTAGAAGTTAATTATATATTCAGATATGTATGGGTATTTCCTATCTTTCAGTTATCTCATAATTTAAGTTGCTGCTTAGTATCCTGTGTTCAATATTTATAGTATGCCTATGATATGCCAGCTCAGGTTATCTTGGGGTCACTCGTGATCCTACATCCCGTGTTTACGCCATGGGGATAGCGGCAACGCGTGTCACTTTTCCATCAATACACACAAAGATTCATGAATAAAATTGGTAAATCTTAATATTTATTTTTACTAAGACAAAATGTCTTATGAAATTATTTTAAGAAAGAACCAAATATAGATCATTAAATTAGTGATAGATACTACTAAAAGTATTGAATTAGATATGGGATTTTTCAGTAATCCTAACTAATCCATCGCTAAAAACGTCCTTGCTAATTCATGAATTTTCTTTTATTTTTTTTCGCTAATCCATAACTAAAAAAAACATGAAATTTTATTGTTTAGCTATGAAATTCCATCCATCTTAATTCCTTATTGTATAGTAGGTTAATATACTCTTAGACCAATATCTCATCAAGGATGAACGACAACTTTAATATCAATATATACTCGAAAAAACAAAGATGTGGTTAATTTCATAAATATTCATATAATTATGACCTTCCCACTAACATCATATAACTATAGAAATTTCCTGAAAAAAGTAATCAGAAAATGCCTACCTAATTAACTTACACAAAGTCATGTAGCCGAAAAATCCGACATTAATTTTTCACTCTACATAAATAATCTAACTGTTTTTGTTTACTCATTTTTTCTTGTCTACTTGAGACTGTGTTTCCATTTTATCATTAAATTGAGATTGGAGACTGCAATATAATCTAATAGTTCCAATATAACCATTCTTAAGCTACGTAAATGTTTAAATACTAATCCTAAACTTTAGGCTCTACAAACTGCATGTTCTTTATATCATTAATTTAGGTTAATTTTATCTGACTTGAATCATCATAAATTCTAACTTATGTGAAAGAGAGAGATATGACTTACTAGGAATTGGATCAATAGGCTTAGGGGTAGGCTCTGTATCCGCTGGAAGAGAATACGCTCTTTGACAAATATATTGATCTAGTCACGTAACCAAGCAAAAAAAAGGATTCTCTTGAAGCATGAATTCTTCCGTCCATGAATCCTCCTTTTATTTGTTACGAGACTAGATCAAATTTTCTCTTGCACTAGGGACTAGAAAGTCATCTGTCTCTCCTTCACTTAAAACACAACCTATAATGATTCAAGTAAGACAAAAAATAACTAAATGATAAAAAGAACATGTAGGGTGTAGAGACTAAAGTCTAGGATTAGTATTTAAACATTGATGTAGCTTGAGAATGATTATATTAATATAATATTGAATTAAATCCATGATGTAGGTTCAGGTCCTCAACATTCAGAACACGCATAGATCAATTCCCAATCCATACTCAACAACATTACCAGTGAGTCCTCATACATTTAGGACAATAGACATGTGTATTTCTTTTTTAGTTGTGATGAGGACATCTCCCAACAACTCTATTTAGTTAGATACTTTTTAAATATATTTTTAGATTTAGCTTTAGCATTTATCACTTAGAATTTCAATAAATATTCAGATTAGTATTGGGTATTTCCCATCTTCTAATTATCTTATGATTTAAGCTTCTGCATACTATCTTTTATTCGGTTGTTTTAGTATGCTTTAAATATGTCTGTTCAGGGTTATCTTGGGGTCACTCGTGATCCTAGGTCTCGTGTTTATGCTAAGGGGTATAGGCCTTGGGGCATGGTACTTGTCCCATCAATACACACAAAGATTCATGAACAAAATTGGTTAATCTTATCATTTCTTCTTTTTACTAAGATAAAATTCCTTAAGAACTTATTTTAAAAAAGAATCAAATAGATATCATTAATTTAGTGATCGAACAAACTAAAAACATTAAATATCTATAGAAATATCGGTAATCGCTAATTAATTCATGATTAAAAGCTCCTTGAATATTCATGAATTTTCTTCTTTTTTTTGGTCTAATATATAGCTAAACAGTATTATACAAGCCCTCAGAATTCATTCATCACATTCATTAGAAAATATGTAAGAATTTAAAACATAGCTCGAAAATAATTCCATAAAAGAGGAAGTCTTTCTATCATTATTTTCTCAAACCATATATGAATGAAATGAATAAAGTCATGGGACACAGCCCACATAAAGTGTAAAACATAAAAGTAAATGGTATGAAGGTAAATGGATATTGTCCTCAAAGACCTGAGGACTCACAAAGATTTTCAATCTTCTAAATTCTTGAAACTCTACCCTCAAAGAGAAACTCAAAGATCCAACCCTACATTTTTTTTGAATGTAGGAAATATGCGTTAGTACAGAGGTATTAAATATGGAAGCTAACATAACATTATAGGATCATCTTAAATGTTTAGACAACATAAGACATAAGCATAAGAGGTAATAACATAAGAATCATATCATAAAAATTAAACATAAGACATAATCACAATTTGATACTTCAACCATTTGTCTTTTATACTCAAGCGAACTACGTCCCAAGCCACCTCCACGTATACTTGTGTAAGTCTAAGGTAGAATACCATACTACTACCAAAGCTAAGCACCTCTTTGGTAATTCTTGGTCATAGACCTCATTCATACTTAAGCAAACCACTATACCCCTATGTCACCTCAAGGCACACTTGTGCAATATATGTGGGGGTACATGTGTTACTCCGTATTAAAGTAGGCCCTTAGTTACACTTTTATGGGGGTAACACATGAATTGGGTGACTTCATGATATGGTAAGTGTGTGAGGAAGAATGGGATTCCCCACATGCATTGGACAAGTGTGCCTTGACGTTTCCTAGGGGTATAGTGCTCTACTTAAGTATAAGGTGGGATATAACAAAGAATAACGAAAGATAGGTACTTAGCTTAGGTGGTAGTATGATATACTACCTTAGCCTTGCACAAGTATACTTAACGGTGGCTTGGGACCTAGTTAACTTGACTATAAAGGACAAATGGTTGAAGTATGAAATTATGATTATGTCTTAGGTTGACTTTTTATGATATGGTTCGTATGTTATTACCTCTTATGCTTATGTCTTATGTTGTCTAATCATTTGAGATGATCCTATAATGTTATGTTAGCTTCCATACTTAGTATCTCTGTACTAACACATATTTTCTACATTCTAACCAAATGTAGGGTTGGATCGTTGAGTTTCTCTTTGAAGGTAGAGTTTCAAGAATTTAGAAGATTGAAGATCTTTGTGAGTCCTCAGGTCTTTGAGGACAATATCCATTTACCTCCATACCATTTACTTCTATGTTTTAGACTTTATGTGGGCTGTGTCCCATTACTTTATTCATTTCATTCATAGATGGTTTGAGACAATAATGTTAGAAAGACTTCCTCTTTTATGAAATAATTTTTGAGTTATGTTTTAAATTCTTTCATATTTTCTAATGAATGTAATGAATGAATGCTATGGGCTTGGATAAGATCTCTTCAAAATCGAATATGCCATGTTACGACTAGGGGTGCTCTCGAGTCATTACAATATGATATGAGATGTATGATATTAAACAAAATGTACACATTACTATCCTTGATTTCTCTTTTGTTGCTAATCCCACTCACTCTAAAGTAAAAAAAATATTTATTGTGCATAAACTATAAAGTAAATGTAGATGCGCCGGGTAGGTAGATAGACATTTAATTTTCTCTATATATTTTCGAAATTAATTCACTTTTATTCATCTCAACCTTTGAGTTATAATTTCATACCCACTAAACGTTTCTTTGATCATCTACTTCCTCCGTTAGAAAACCCCTCTCTGGATCATTTCTCCCTCTTTCTAGTTCAGTAGAAAACATCATTAGTTTCTCTTATAAGCTTATTGTTTATTTTTTTACATTTAACTAGATATCATTTTGTACAGATTTAAAATGAATGATCATGATGGGGATATAGGTGGGTTGCAAGAAGTTAAAATATTAATAAACCCGACAATGTTGTAGCGCTGAAGTTATACTTGGACTTCATTAAATGTATTTGGAATTCTTTTGAAGACTTTTTTGCTCCTGACATGACTAATTTTAATGGTTTACCTAAAATTTTCTATTTAGATTTTGATAACTGCTCACTAGGAAAAACCAGATGATCAAGTCATAATCTTCAAACAAAATGGTAATCAACAATTGTAATTACATCTCATTCAACCATCTAAATTTATCTAACAAACCTCTTTTTCTCCATCAACAACAACATTAGCGTGTGTTCCACCAACAACTACAACACCAAAAGAATGGAGTGGCACCCACATTTATTCTCCTATGTGAGCGAACCAACCAATCTAAACCCTATCATTTCAAACATAATGAACTAAATACATTGCGGATGACTTAAACTCATTAATGAAAATCAATTCAATAAACTTCTAAAAACTCAACAACTGTTATCCCCCAAAATATGGAAGTCATCATCACAAGAACATCTATCCTCTAATTTCTAAAGCTAAGAGTATCTAGAAAGCTTAGAATAAATAAAAGCTAGTCCATGCCGGATGTTCAAGGCATCAAGACATGAAGAGGAAGATCCAGTCCAAGCTAGAAACATTAGCTCACCCTGAAATCCGGTGTAATGAAGACTAGCTAGAGTTGCGGTTGAGTTGAAGTCGACGACACGTTTGCTGAACTCCACAAATAACAAGAGAAAAACATACAAGTAGGGGTCAGTACAAAACACAGGTACTGAGTAGATATCATCAGCCAACTCAAAATAGAAAACAGTATATATCAGATAATATCATAAAATCAACTACAATACTCAACATGCGGCATTTACAATTACCATAACCCTTGGTCACAACACCAAGCTCATCAATGAGGACTCACGCCTCCCCATCATACTCATTTGAGAATTAGGTTCATTAAATTGAGTATATTAACAATATTTCAAGATTCATTCTCTTTGCTAATCCTGGTGCCGAAACTTGGCACTCCAATAATCATATACTATCCTGGTACCAGAACATGGCACCCCATCCATATACTATCCTGGTATCGGAACGTGGTACCCGATCCATATACTATCCTGGTACCGAAATGTGGCATCCGATCCATATTCTATCCTGGTGTCGGAACGTGACACCCGATCCTCATATACTATCCTGGTACCGCAACGTGGAACCCGATCCCCTAATCTCACTACTTTCGTTCATCAAGCCTTCTTTTATACCAAGGCATCATCATTAACAAAATAGATTAGGGTTTCTTTTTCAAGATTTAGGATTCAATAGCTTCATCATGCTTATTTTATCACAATTATATAATCACAACATGCAAACACAAAATTAAGAATATAGAAGGGTATACAACACTACCCAATACATATCATTCGCAATTAAGAGTTTACTACGAATAGTATAAAAACCATAACCTACCTCCACCGAAGATTAGTAATCAAGCAATCATGTTCCCAAAGCTTTGTTCTTCTTCTCGTTTCTCCTCTTTCTCGTTCGATCCCCTCTTTCTCTCTTTCTGTTCTTTTCTTTTTCTTATTCAAACCCTCTTTCTTTTACCCTAATTAGCATATAATTAAGTATAAAAGATGGTGAATTAACCCATTAATTAATTCAAGGTTATCTCTTTTAACCCTCAAGTAGTTAAATTATTAACATTAACCCACTAAATTTATAATTATAGTAGGATTAGTCCAAAACGTCCCTTAAAACATTTAAAGAAATCTGATCTCACCAGGGATTACGCAGCCTGTGACGGGCCGTCGTGACTGCGACGTCCGTCCTGCTTCTCCGTCACAGAGTTCAGAGACTCCATTCCATTAAAGGGTCTATGACGGTCCGTCGTGCCCACGACGGTCCGTCCTGCCCACGACGGTCCGTCCTGCCATTCTGTTACGAAGTTTAGAGAGTCGATTTCAGTACTCAATTTTCAGAATTCTAAGTATTTTGGAACGATACACCACCGACTGAGGAAGTAATAAGAGAAGGGGAGGATGGAGAAACTGAACAAGTGCAGAATGAGGGATTGCCACCCCAACCTACCCCAGAGATGATCAATCAGGTTCTGGCTTATCTTGGCGGGTTATCTGATCAGGGCCAGACACCCCAGTGTTTTTTGCACCAGCACCTCAGGCTCCGGAGGTACAACATGCGGCTACTATGGCTCCCCGCATGGATGTTCCATTGGAAATAGGCACGTTTCCACGTCTGACTACTGGGCCTATAATGACAAATGATCAGCATGAACTTTTCAGTAAGTTCTTGAAATTGAAACCTCCGGTCTTCAAGGGTGCTGAATCGGAGGATGCTTATGATTTTTTGGTTGACTGTCACGAGCTACTACACAAGATGGGTATAGTAGAGCGGTTTGGTGTGGAGTTTGTGACTTATCAGTTTCAAGGGAACGCCAAAATGTGGTGGCGGTCGCATATTGAGTGTCAACCAACGGAGGAGCCACCTATGACTTGGGCCTCATTCTCTAACTTGTTTATGGAGAAGTATATCCCCTAACTTTGAGGGATAGGAAAAGGGATGAGTTCTTGAGCCTAGAGCAAGGTAGGATGTCAGTCAATGCATATGAGGCTAAGTTCCATGCACTATCCACATATGCCACCCAACTGTGTTTCAGTCCACAAGAGCGAATTCGCCGGTTTGTGAAGGGGTTGAGGTCAGAATTGTGGATTTCGGCCTTACAGATAGCGGCAACGGCAAAATCCTTCCAAGAGGTGGTAGACTTTGTGATAGAAGTGGAAGGAGTGAAGCTAGACGACTTCACCCCGACATCGACATCAAAAAGGTTTCGAAAGGGAGGTGAGTTTAATGGTGCTTACACTAGAGGACAGGGTTCGGAAAGTTACTCGGTCCGACCAATTCAGTCTTCACTACAGACTGTAGTTGGGGGACCACCTCAGACCGGTCAACACTTCTCCGAGGGGCCTATGATTGACTCCAGAGAATGTTATGGATGTGGGGAGATTGGACATATTAGGAAAAATTGTCCCAGACAAAGTTATAGACCCCCAATAGCTAGAGGTGGAGGTGGTCATGGTAGAGGCCGTTATCTGGAGGACGTGGTTGTCGAGGTAATGGTGGTCACCAAAACGGCAGAGGTAATGGGCAAACTGGGGCCACTACATCACAACATGGTAGGGGCAATGGACAGACAAAGAAGAGATTACCTTATATATGTTTGGTCAGTTAAGACAATTGAAGGAGATTAGATTTGGTAACTCGGGGTGTGAAGTCCACATGAGTTCAAAGCAAAATATTTTGTTCTTATGCTTATTTTTGTGTGGGAAAAGTGATATTAGTATGGGACAATAATCCTAATGCCTATGAGGTAGGTGGGTACTTGTGCATCTCGATAACTACAAAAACACTTCACATTTTCTGAAAATTTGTATAGTTTTTCAAAAATAAGACAGTCTATTTTTATCCACTTATTGTACCACATATTTGCTACCTTTTAAACCTAAATAAATCATATGATAGTAATTAGTACTACAATGAAAATAACTTTTAGCGGCAATAAATAAACACATTAATAAAGAGTTTTAAAGTCTTTACCGACATTAGTTAAGTGCCATTAGATCTAGAGTTACTAAATACTTTAGGAACATATACAAAGAGTGCTAGTTACAGCTAAATATATATATTTAGCAACAATTGTTAATTAATTGCCGCTAAAGCTCATTTTTGATCTAGTGTAATCACATTACAAAAGTCATTTACCTGAATTTGATAATAGGCCTGCCTCCAACTTTATCTTTATTGCCCAATAGTTTGTTAATATTACCCCTATTACCTAATGCATCTTAATAGTTGTTTTGAATTGTTTTTAAGTTTTTCCTTGAAATATTTCGTACATTATGTAATAATTTTAGATTATCTTTTAATAAGATTTTGAAAAGATTGATATTGTTTAAAAGTGTAGCTTTAGTAGATTGTGATGGTGAAGTAGGAGTTACTGCAAAAGATAAGGTAGAGGTTTTTTAGGGGTTATAGTTGGTAATGGAAAATCTAGATTTTTTTTATCATTGTCACTCAATTATGCCCTATTTAAAAGTTATTGTATAGAACAGGTGCTTAGTTAATATACTTGAATAAGTTATTAGATATTGTACACAAATAATAGTGTGTTATCACAAAAGATTGTAGGTGCTTAAGCACCCATACTTCATAACCTATGTCCACCAATGATACTAGGAGTGTATGTTTTTGTCTCCCACCATACTATTTACAATAGTTGAGGCGGAGTTATTTTTATCTTTATTTTTGTTTAATTTAAATATATTTTTGATATTGTCTGTCGTAACATTGGGAATGTATTAGTCTATCCATTGGTTTAATCTTTTTTTATGGAATGTTGTTGATTGAGACCCCTTCGAGATAGCTTGATTTTGATGAGGACTTTCCCGTTATTTGTAGATTTTAGAGTCAAGAAGCTTACTTGTATTAGCATCGAATAAATTGACGCTAATACTTTTATCACTTGAGCTAGAATCTAAGGTAGGACGTTTTTCATGATTCCTTTTCTCCTTAAATAATATCATCTGCCACAATTGGTAGGTGCTTCATCTTGTGTTGGAGTGGTTCTCTATTGTGGCTCATTTGTTTATTGTATTTTCCTTTTTGCAAGTGGTATTAGTTTTTCAAAAGACACCATATTCCGTACAAAGTATATATACTATTTCATTCATAGACAAGGATTTTTAAGCGGCAACCTATAAAGATATGATTATTGACTGGTAGTCCAATTGGTACCTATACACAAATGTGTGTATATGATCCGCTCAATGCATAGGATGTACATCCATCTTTACTAACTTCACTATTTTATTCCCTACTTGAGCTAAGATCATGGTCGTAGAATTATGTTGTAGTTCGTGTAGTATGATCCAGATGTGAAATAGGGGGTGAATTTTTTTTGATTTTCTTATTCGAATAGTTGACTTAGAAGGGAAAATAAGGGGTGAATTTTTTTTGATTTTCTTATTCGAATAGTTGACTTAGAAGAGTCCCTAGTTAACTTTTGGTTTTCAGGAATAAACAAAATGAAATGAAAGTGTGAAAGGTAAACTTGACATAGGATGTTTTTATACTAGTTGAGATCCAATGTAGATCTTATGTCCAATTTCCTTGGGTTGCAAGGGTGTTGTCTTCTACTTTTCTGAAATTTATAGTAAATACACGTTTCGAATATAGTTACAATATCTATATTCAATGTTTTTTATTCTATTTTCTTTTGATACCAAGACTTACCAACAATATTTTTAGACTCGTGTGCATCTTCTGTTTAGCAGACGCTAGCTTTTATATAGTGTTGTGATGTTGAGACTTGAATCTTCTGGATTAAGATATGGAAACACAAAAGAATTCATCTTAGAAAAAGGAGTAGTAAAGATCCTTATTTTACAAGAATTAATAAAGTTAAGGCTAATCTTTAGATTACTTCTTGATTGCTCCGAGATCTTCATTTTATCCATGTCGATTAACTACTTTCCTGATTAAATAATCATTGATTCGGTTCACTTGATTATAGCCATTATATCATCCTTGAATAAAATAAGATTCTTTTTAATTGTCATATTTTTTTATTATTTAATCATTCATTTATAATATCATCATGGAGTACATTACAGAGTCTCTACAAAACATTGTTGCTTCGAATTGCACATGCAAGTATACGTGGTTGTGCAAGTAATATGGTGACCCTAAAGAGCCGGATTATTGTCAATTAGTTATTCTTACTAAATTATATTTCTAATTATTTATTTTCCCACATAATTTGTGTTTATTTTTTATCTTTTTATATTCATTTTTTTCTTCGTATCGTTTTGTATCTAGGTGGAAACACAATTTCATCTAAAACCTTGTCTGGATCCGAACAATCCTCCTAATCCAGAAATGGAACCATTTAAACCTAATAGAATTTCGCTAATGCATCGGGCTTGTAGTAATAATAGCAGTAAGGATATAAATTTGTAATATTCTTGCTCTTTAAAATAACAATTGTGTGTGCGCAAGGTATCTCGTCTAATTGAAATATTCCACAAGTACATACTTTCCGCTCAAGGAAAAATATATGTCTTCTTCCAGATTCATAAATTGTGAAAACAAATTTAGGATATGGAACAATCTGCAAATATTAAAAAAATTATTGATATTTTATATGAAACGCCACTATTTTCTATTTTTTTAAACTAATGTTGATTGAAAAGACAAATGATCCATATCAAATGCATAAAATGTATATAGTTAGCTATCTTTATACATACACTCATCTTTGAACATTTAGGTGCGTTTACAAAAAATACCTTCTCAAATATTCTCCACAACGTATCCTTTGTATGTGAGTCTATTTCTCTGTTTTTACAGTTTCAAGAACCAAATTGAATTCTAGCCTCTTTCGAAAATATTATTATAGAGAATTGGCGTGCCTCAACAAGGCAATCATTAACATGAAATCTTCATTCTACCGTTATTTACTTTTGAATGAACTTTCGACCAATTCTCGTACCTACCATCCTCTAGTTACTCCTTAACTCTATGATCAACCTCTTCCACCTTAGCCATTAATTTATCAAAATATTTCTTCTCAATAAGTCTTTGTCTGCACATTCTTCCAAAGATGCCACGTGCATGCACAATGAGGTACAATTGAAGCACATTGATTACACTATTCATAAAACTTTAATTTTTATGTAATACAACACATATTTTATCACGCTTGTGTAATGAACTGTTTAGTCGGTTTGAACAGTAGAACTATTTTTTATAAAAACTGACTGCGTCGACGGATCACGCGACGGACCGTCATGGTCACGACGGACCCTGATGGACTCCGTCGTCCCATACTTATGTAATTTCTTCTGCTGCTCTCCTCATTACCCTCGAGGACAAGTAGGACGAACCGTCATAGGCACGACGGTCCGTCGAGGGTCTTCGTTCCAAAACACTTCAACTCTGAAACCTGGGTACAGGGATCGAATCTCTGAACTTCGCGACGGAATTGCAGCACGGATCGTCGTAGATACGACGTACCGTCACAAAGTGCGTAACCCCACTACTTAATTTAACTCTCTAAACTTTGTGATGAACCTGCAGGACGGACCGTCATAGATACGACGGACCGTCACAAGCTGCGTAACTCCACCCTGGGTCGGATTTCCACTAAAATTTAAATGGGTGTTTTTGACTATTCATGATTATAATTATGAAATTAGTGGGGTAAGTCCAATAATTTATTTACTTGGGGTTTAAAGAAGACAATAGGGAAATAAATAGTGGGTTACTTTTATCATAATAGATTATATGGTAATTAGGGTAAAAGAACAAAAATCTGCAGAAGAAAAAGAAAAAGAAGAGAAAGGGAGAACGAGCGAGAGAGAGAGAGAACGAAGAAGAAAGCAAGTGACTTAGACATCAGATTGAAAAGGTTCAAAGGCATTTTGGAGGTAGCTTGCTTGATCACGCTTCTTCGGTGGAGGTAGGTTATGGTTTAATTTCTATTTGATAGATAAACTCTAAATAGCGATTGATATGTAATGGGTGGTATTGTAATGTCTTCTATGTACTTGATTGTGTGATTGTATGTTTTGATTTTGAAGTTGTGGTTTGCTAGAATGATGAGATTGTTAAACCTTCAATATTAAATCCTCTCTACTAAGATGACGCCTTGACATAAAGAAGACTTGATGTAATAAAATAATGAGATAAATGGATCGGAGTGTCATGTTCTGACACGATAACATTGGATCGGAGTATCACGTACCGACACGGTATTAGGGGATCGGAGTGTCACGTTCCAACACGGTATATGGGATTGGAGTGTCACGTTTTGACACGATAATAATAAAGAGAAGGAGTTTTGAATTAGGTTAATATACTCAAATTTGAAGAACCTATTTCCCAAATGAGTATGGTGTGGAGGCTTGAGTCCTCATAGCTGTGCTTGGTGTTGTTGGCAAAGGTTCTTGTACTTGTTGCTTGTCACCTGTTAAGTATTGTGGTTGATTTTATATTAATATTTAGTATATATTGCTTTCTATTTTGAGTTGGCCGATGATACCTACTTAGTACGTGTTCCTTGTACTAACCCCTACTTGTATTTTCTTCTGTTATTTATGGAGTGCAGCAAGCGTGCCATCGACTTTGACTCGTCCTCGGCTCTAGCCAGTCTTCAGCACATCAGAGTTCAAGGTGAGCTATTGTTCCTAGCTCGTGTTGGATTCTCTCCTTCACGTCTTTATGTCTTGACGTTCGGACATGGACCATCTTTTCACTTATTGTAGCTTCTTAAATGCTCTTAGATTTAGAAATTTGAGGATAGATGTTCTTGATGTGATGACTTTCAGATTTTGAGATTAATAAATATTAAACTTTAGAAGTTTATTAAATTGATTAGGTTAATAAGTTTTGGATCTTCCGCACTATTTTTACTACTCAAAATTGATTTACTGGTAATTCTTGGGATTAAGATTTGTTGGTTCGCTCACCTAAGAGGATAAGTATGGGTGCCACTCGCGGCTCGTTTTGGGTCGTGACAAACTTGGTATCAGAGCGTTAGGTTCGTTGGTCTCATCACACAAGAACGAGTCTAGTAGAGTGTTGAGGAACGGTAGGGGGACACCCTTACTTGTCTTTGAGAGGCTATAGGACTTCAGCGAAACTCCATTCTTTCTTTCTTTCGTGCTATTACATGGATCCAATTGGTGTCTAGGTGATACAAATTGGTATCTCACATCCCCACTCTATTTCGCAGATGGTTAGAACTAGAGCAACAACTGTTCCAACACCAACAACAGCAAGACAGGGTGCGTCTGAGCCAACCATTGGGGCCGTAGCTCAAGGACGAGCATTGTCATGAGGCCGTGGTAGAGGTCGTAGGAGAACGCCCTCTAGGGGTAAAGGACAAACACCTTGTCCAGCTAGTAATAGGGCGGTGACTCCTCCACCGACTGATGAGGTAGTGAGAGAGGGTGAAGAAGGGGAAAACGAGCAGGTTCATGATGACGAATTACCACACTAGCCTACCCCAGAGATGATTAACCAGGTTCTTACATATCTTAGCAGGTTATCTGATCAGGGCCAGACCCCTCCAGTGTTTTCTACACTAGCACCACAGGTTCCGGGAGTACAACATGCAGCTGCTGTGGCTCCCCGCATGGATGCCTCATTGAAAGTAGGCACGTTCCCTCGATTGACTACAGGGTCTATAATGACGAGTGATCAACATGAACTTTTCACTAAATTCATAAAGTTAAAACCTCCAGTCTTCAACGGTGCCGAATATGAGGATGCCTATGATTTTCTAGTTGATTGTCATGAGCTTCTACATAAGATGGACATAGTAGAACGATTCGGTGTTGAGTTTGTGACCTACAAGTTTCAGGGGAATGGCAAAATGTGGTGGCGGTCGCATGTTGAGTGTCAACCAGCACAGGCACCACCTATGACTTGGGCATCATTCTCTAGCTTATTTATGGAGAAGTATATACCCCGGACTTTGAGGGACAAGAGGAGAGATGAGTTCCTGAGCCTAGAGCAAGGCAGGATGTCTATTACTGCTTATGAGGCTAAATTTCGTGTACTATACACGTATTCCACCCAGCTTTGCTTCAGTACACAAGAGTGGATTCACCGTTTTGTGAAAGGATTGAGGTCAGATTTGCAGATCCCAGCCTTACAGGTAGCTGCTGCAGCAAAATCCTTTCAGGAAGTGGTTGATTTTGTGATAGAGGTGGAGGCGGTGAAGCCAGACGACTTCACCATGGCATCGACATCTAAGAAGTTCTGTAAGGGAGGTGATTTTAGTGGTTCTTACTCCAGAGGGCAGAGTTCAGGAGGTTACCCAACCCGTCCTATTCAGTCTTCACTACAGGTTGTAACTGGGGGTCCATCGCAGACCAGTCAGTATTTTTCTGAGTTTGGAGGTTATCCCCAGACTTTGTCATTCTCACAGAGACCTATGCTTGACTCCAGAAATTGTTATGGATGTGGAGAGACTGGACATATTAGGAAATATTGTCCAAAACAGAGTTACAGTCCCCCAATAGCTAGAGATAGAGGTGGTCATGGTAGGGGCCACCATTCTGGAGGACGTGGTGGCCAACGAATGGTGGTCATCAAATCAGTCGGGGTGGCGGGCAAGTTGGAACTACTGCAGCGCAACATGGTAGGGGCAACGGGGAGACATGTTATAGGGCCCATTATTATGCTTTCCACGGGAGGTCTGAGGTAGAGACATCTGATGCTGTCATCACAGGTAATCTTTTGGTCTATGATTGCATGGCTTCTGTATTATTTGATCCTGGATCCACATTTTCATATGTATCTTCCTCATTTGCAACTAGTCTTGATTTATATTGTGATTTCCTTGACATGCCTATTCGTGTCTCTACTCCTGTGAGTGAGTCTAAATAGTTGAAAGGGTGTATATGTCCTGTCTTGTGACTTTTGTGGGGAGCAATACTCATGTAGATTTGATTATTCTAGAGATGGTTGATTTCGATGTAATTCTGCGTATGACTTGGCTTTCTCCAAACTTTGCAATCTTAGATTGTAATGCTAAAACCGTGACATTGGCCAAGCCTGGGACAGATCCGCTAGTTTGAGAGGGTGACTATATTTTCACTCCAGTTCATATCATCTCTTTTCTTCGTGCTAAGAGAATGGTTAGTAAGGGTTGTTTAGCTTTCTTGGCACATCTCAGGGATGATACTTCCCAAGTACCTTCGATTGAGTCTGTATCGATAGTCCGTGAGTTTCTGGATGTGTTTCCTGCAGACCTTCCTAGTATGCCACCAGATAGGGATATTGTTTTTTGTATTGATCTGGAGCCGGGTACTCGCCCCATTTCCATACCCCCTTATAGAATGGCTCCAGCTGAGTTAAGGGAGCTAAAGGCCCAACTTCAGGAGTTGTTAGGTAAATGTTTTATTAGACCAAGTGCATCCCCTTGGGGTGCTGCTATTTTATTTTTGAAGAAGAAGGATGGAGTTTTCGAATGTGAATAGACTACAGGCAACTGAATAAGGTAACTATTAAGAACAAGTATCCTATTCCTCGCATTGATGATTTGTTCGATCAGTTACAAGGTGCTTGTACCTTCTCAAAAATTGATTTGAGATCAGGTTATCATCAATTGAAAATACAGGCACTAGATATGCCCAATGCTGCTTTTCGAACCAGGTATGAGCATTATGATTTCTTAGTAATGTCTTTTGGGCTTACAAATGCCCCTGCTGCTTTCATGACCCTGATGAACGGGATTTTTAAGCCATATCTGGATCTTTTTGTTATTGTATTTATTGATGATATACTGATATACTCAAAGAGCAGGAAAGAATATGAGGAGCATTTGAAAATTGTATAGAAATTGTTGAGGAAGAAAAGGCTTTATGCCAAATTCTCGAAGTGTGAGTTTTGGCTAGATTTAGTGTCCTTCTTGGGACACGTGGTTTCTAAGGATGGAGTGATGGTGGATCCATCTAAGATTGAAGCAGTGAAGAGTTGGGTAAGACCTACTAATGTTACAGAGGTAAGGAGCTTTGTTGGTTTAGCTAGCTATTACCGTCGATTTGTCAAGGGATTTTCTTCTGTTGCTTCCTAATTGACAAATTTGACTAAGCAGAATGTTCTATTTGTATGGTCGGACAATGTGAAGAAAGCTTCCAGAACCTCAAAACCTTTTTGACTACTGCACCAATTCTTACCTTGCCAGTGGAAGGTAAGAATTTCATTGTTTACTGTGATGCATCTTATTCTAGTTTGGGTGCAGTGCTAATGCAGGAGAGGAATGTAATTGCTTATGCTTCGAGGCAATTAAAAGTGCATGAACGTAACTATCCGACCCATTATTTGGGGTTTTCTGCAGTTGTGTTTTCATTAAAGCAATGGAGACATTATCTATATGGGGTCAAGTGTGAAGACTATACAGATCATCGTAGTTTACAGTATGTCTTTACTCAGAAAGATTTGAATTTGAGGCAGAGGAGGTGGATGGAACTACTGAAGGACTGTGATATAACTACTTTGTATCACCCAGGAAAAGCTAATGTTGTGGCAGATGCTTTAAGTAGAAAAGCAGGGAGCATGGGAAGTCTAGCCCACTTACATGTTTTTAGACGCCCATTGGCTAGAGAGGTTCAAACTCTGGCTAATGACTTTATGAGGCTGGAAGTAATAGAGAAGGGAGGATTTTTGGCCTGTGTGGGGGCTAGATCTTCTTTTCTTGACAAGATTAAGGGAAAACAGTTTACTGATGAGAAGCTGAGCCGAATTCGAGATATGGTATTACGAGGAGAGGCTAAAGAGGCAATAATTGATGAGGAAGGCGTTTTTAGAATTAAGGGAAGGGTATGTGTTCCCCGTGTTGATAATTCGATTCACGCTATTCTTACAGAGGCTCATAGTTCAAGGTATTCTATACATCCTGGTACAACCAAGATGTATCGTGACCTAAAGCAACATTTTTGGTGGAGTAGAATGAAGCGTGACATTGTTGATTTTGTTGCCCAATGCCCGAATTGTCAGCAGGTAAAGTATGAACACCAGAGGCCCGGAGGAACACTTCACAAAATACCCATTCCTGAATGGAAATGGGAAAGAATTGCAATGGATTTTGTGGTTGGTCTTCCAAAGAAATTGGGTAGGTTTGATTCTATTTGGGTAATTGTTGAAAGATTAACTAAGTCTGCTCACTTCATTCCGGTCAAGGTGACTTACAATACAGAGAAGTTAGCCAAACTTTATATCTCAGAAATTGTTCTATTGCATGGAGTTCCACTTTCCATCATATTAGATAGAGGTACGCAATTTACTTCTAAGTTTTGGAGAATATTGCATGCTAAATTAGGTACTAGGTTTGATCTTAGTACTGCATTTCACCCTCAGACCGATGGTCAGTCTGAGCGAACGATTCAGGTGTTAGAGGATATTCTTCGTGCATGTGTGATAGAATTTGGTGGTCATTGGGATAACTTCCTTAGCAGAGTTTTCATACAATAATAGCTATCAGTCAAGTATTGATATGGCCCCATTTGAGGCACTATATGGGAGGAGATTTAGGTGTCCCATTGGTCGGTTTGATGCATTTGAGGTGAGACCATGGGTTACCGATCTTTTGAGGGAATCGTAAGATAAAGTAAAATTCATTCAGGAAAAGCTTCTAGAAGCTCAGAATAGGCAGAAAGAATATGCAGATCAAAAGGTTAGGGACTTGGATTTTATGGAGGGTGAACAAGTCTTGCTAAAGGTTTCACCCATTAAAGGGGTGATGCGGTTTGGGAAGCGAGGTTAGCTTAGTCCGAGGTATATTGGTCCATTTGAAATTTTGAATCGCGTGGGGGAGGTGGATTATGAATTGGCATTGCCTCCAGGACTCTCAGGAGTGCACCCGGTATTTCATGTGTCTATGCTGAAAAAATACCATGGGGATGGAAACTACATTATTCGTTGGGATTCAGTTCTTCTTGATGAGAATTTGTCTTATGAGGAGGAGCCTGTTGCTATTTTAGATAGAGAAGTCCGCAAGTTGAGATCAAAGGAGATTGCATCTATCAAGGTTCAGTGGAAGAATCGGCTAGTTAAAGATTCCACTTGGGAGAATGAGGCTGATATGGAAGAAAGATATCCACATCTCTTTACAGATTCAGGTACTCTTTCTCGCCCTTGTTTTTCTTCCTGTGATCATTCGAGGACGAACGATGGGTAAATTGGTATCTATTGTAACGTCCTATTTAGTCGGTTTGAGCAGTAGAACTATTTTTGATAAAAACTGACAGGGTCAACGGATCACGTGATGGACCGTCATGGTCACGACAGACCGTGATGGACTCTGTCGTCCCATACTTGTGTAATTTCTTCTGTTGTTGTCCTCAATACCCTCGAGATAGGTAGGACGAACCGTCATAGGCACGACGGTCCGTCGTGGGCCTTCGTTCCAAAACACTTCAACTCTGAAATCTGGGTACTCGAATCGACTCTCAAAACTTCGCGACGGAACTGCAACACGGACTGTCGTAGATACGACGGACCGTCACAAGTTGCGTAATCCTACTACTGAATTTAACTCTCTGAACTTTGTGACGAACCCGCAGGACGGACCGTCATAGATACGACAGACCATCACAAGCAGCGTAACTCCACCCTGGGTCGGATTTCCACTAAAAATTAAATGAGTGTCTTGGACTATTGATGATTATATTTATGAAATTAGTGGGGTAAGTTCAATAATTTATTTACTTGGGGGTTAAAGAATATAATAGGTAGATAAATAGTGGGTTACTTTTATCATAATGGATTATATGGTAATTAGGGTAAAAGAAAAAGAATCTGCAGAAGAAAAAGAAAAAGAAGAGAAAGGGAGAACGAGCGAGAGAGAGATAACGAAGAAGAAAGCAAGTTACTTAGACTTCAGATTGAAAAGGTTCAAAGGCATTGGGGAGGTAGCTTGCTTGATCACGATTCTTCGGTGAAGGTAGGTTATGGTTTAATTTCTATGTGATAGATAAACTCTAAATAGCGATTGATATGTATTGGGTTGTATTGTAAAGTCTTCTACGTACTTAATTGTGTGATTGTGTGTTTTGATTTTGCAGTTGTGGTTGGTTAGAATGATGAGATTGTTGAACCTTCAATCTTAAATCCTCTCTATTAAGATGACGCGTTGACATAAAGAAGACTTGATGTAATAAAATAATGAGATAACTGGATTGAGTGTCACGTTCCGACACGATAACATTGGATCGGAGTGTCACGTTCTAACACGGTATTAGGGGATCGGAGTGTCACGTTCTGACACGGTATATGGGATCGGAGTGTCACATTCCGACATGATAATAATAAAGAGAAGGAATTTTGAATTAGGTTAATATACTCAAATTTGAAGAACCTATTTCCCAAATGAGTATGGTGTGGAGGCTAGAGTCCTCATAGGTGTGCTTGGTGTTGTTGCCAAAGGTTCTTGTACTTGTTGCTTGTCACCTGTTAAGTATTGTGGTTGATTTTATATTATTATTGAGTATATATTGCTTTCTATTTTGAGTTGGCCGATGATACCTACTCAGTACGTGTTCCTTGTACTGACCCCTACTTGTATTTTCTTCTTTGTTATTTGTGGAGTGCGACAAGCGTGTCATCGACTTCGACTCGTCCTAAGCTCTTGCCAGTCTTCAGCACATCAAAGTTTAGGGTGAGCTATTGTTCCTAGATCGTGCTGGATTCTCTCCTTCACGTCTTGATGTCTTGAAGTTCGGACATGGACCATCTTTTTACTTATTGTAGCTTCTTAAATACTCTTAGATTTACAAATTAGAGGGTAGATGTTCTTGATGTGATGTCTTCCAGATTTTGGGATTAATAAATATTAAACTTTAGAAGTTTATTTAATTGATTACGTTAATAAGTTTTGGATCTTCCGCAGTATTTTTTACTATTCATAATTGATTTACTGGTAAATGTTGGGATTAAGATTTGTTGGTTCGCCCACCTAGGAGGATAAGTTTGGGTGCCACTCGTGGGTCGTTTTGGGTCGTGACAGCTTGCCAAATTTATTTTTGATTTGTTGAAAGAACCATGTCCATGAACAATCATTTTCTTGTCTACAACTCCATCTGTCAATGAAAATATGATACCTATCACAAATCAACACACATGATATTTTTGTTTGATATAACATTAACACTATGTATAAGTTATTATACAAAAAAAACAAGTTCACCATCACAAAAACACGTGTATGCCCCATCCAGTGTGATTTCTCATATAAATATCCTTTTGTACGCTCGACTAAAATGTGCACCGTCGACAATAACTACCGATCTGCTGAACTTATTGAACCCCCTCATCAATGGTCTCAAGGCTATTAAAAGATACATAAATTCATCTTTCTCCTACTTGTGCATCGTTATATATTATTTTAGATACGCAATACTTAGCATTTATATGTATCTCAGCATCTGCTATATTCATCTTTTGGTTTGCCCCTTATCATTTCTAATGTACGTACATTAGCACGTCATGTTTTCTAGTAAGACATCTCCATCACCATAGAATTATCTAACGTCCCGAATTACATCTTTCAAAATACGAATTCTCTTATGGTAGACCAATTTTGGAACAGTTACACTACTTACAAACCCAATTATTTCTTGCAGTTATTTTAGTACCTTATCCTCAATGGATACATATGTTCACTATTGAAGTATCTCACTTTGTCTGAGTTTTTCTTTCACAAAGCCTTCACACTATAGCCAAAATAATTTAAAAATCACAATGACACATAATTGTAAAATTGTTTTGATCATATTAATGCATACACCAAATACATATATGATGCTACAATGATTCACAATATGTCAAGAATTATATATATTAATGTATCATCCATATCAATTATCACAATAAATATTTGATTCACCTTAAATAATACATTTTTCTGTATCATATTCACATCAATAGTCTTATATGTTTTATAAAAATGAGTAATACCCTCACATTAGAGATACCATATGTATAATATATCACTTTCTGCTCATGTGTTGTATGTATCACTTACAATCCACTACATTTATTTACTACCTTTTCACGTTTAATAGATAGAAATGCTTTCACTCAAAATGATTCATATCATACCGCTAAAAAATCTATAGAGATACCAAATAAACAGAAAAAATTATTACCAAGTTACATATGTTAATGATAATAATATAACATAAAAGACTAGAAATAAAAAATCAAATACTCTCAAACTTTTTTCTATCAGCTCTCTTTACTTTAAAATTTAAATTATGCTTTATTTTATATTTGTTCACTAGGAAAACTTCCCGCGCTTCGTGCGACTCCCTTATTTGCAAATTTGGTTAACTCTTTTTTTTTTAAGTTTTAGTGTAGTTGTTAAATAAGTGTTAAAATTTAAGACAAAAAATGTGGATCGACATATGACACATAAACATACATATTTAGTATAGGAAGTTTTTTTGGCAATAGATAAAACCAAATCCGTAACCATAACAGACATCAACAACATAGGATATACATTTAGGCATTGTTGGACATGTAAAGTTTCACAAATAACAAAATAGACACTACTTGATAAAAGTAATAATATTAAGGTCTATAGAATAGAAAAAAGACTCTACTTTGTCATTTATATGGTGTCGACATCACTCTCTTCGTTGTCGTATATGAATAATTTTCTTCACTTCTTAGACTTTGTCGAATAAATTCTTCTGTTTGAAATTGAAGTTCATTAGGAATTTCTTTTGAGTAATCTGTGTTTGATCCTCCCGCATTACAGTCTACTGGTTCAGTTGAATCTTCTACTTTCTCTTTTGGTGTACGTAAAAGTAATTAATGATGATGTATGTTAAACAGATTCTCCAGAAGATGAATGATGTACCTACCAAGATAATATTTATTAGAAGCTCAATAATACTGTAGCAATTTGCCTTTTTCTTTGTTTATGTGGTGTTTCATTCTAATTCTTCATCCGGCACATACACTTTTTTGACTGTATAGTTTTACCACCCCTATTTCACATTTAAATTGCTCAATTTAAGTTTGAATGCCAAGTCCATCATGCATAGACTACAAATATGGGACGGTACATCAGTCTCACTTTTGAAAATATGTTAACTTACTTGTGAGTAAAAGTATCAAGAAGTTTCTCCGCAACCCCATCAAGGACCAAAGTAGTCTTCCCACCAATGTTGTTGACCTTTATGTGTATGATAAACCTATTTATGCATAAAACATTGTTAGAGTTCCTTTGAATTTAAGTTGTGGCTACAATGTTGGTTGCTTTTTTACCTACCATATGTAAATATGAAGGTCTGCAATGGGAACATTTCTTGCATTTTCACTCTCAATAGTATGTACATCAACTGACTTCTTTGAGAACTTATGGAGCAACGGCGTGATGTTGTCCATTTTAATACTAACATAAATTTTGCTTGTTGTGGTGGTGGCAAAAGTCAGTTCACCTATTATGAAAAAACCAAAATTAAATGTTAATGTCCTTGATATGTGACTATCAAAAGTTTCTAGTAAGTTGAGAAGAAATATTTACCTATGAATTAATTTAGAGTAGTAGCAGTAATGATAAAAATGTATGGTCCCAATTGGATGGGATATACGTAAAGGTAAAATACCTTACCCTGATCCACCCACAAAGTTATTCTTGCTTTGATAGTCATGTCCTAACTAAAAGAGAATTATATGTAGGTTCTTTGGGATTAATGAATTTGAATGTAATGTAATTGAGATAAGAATATTACGGATCAGTAAGACTATGTATGTCGTGTTTCTTCCACTTTGAAATCATACTCTCCATATAACTGATTCCTAGTAAGCATCAAACTACATCTACAAGTTAAGGAGGTACATTATTTACAGTATACGTTTGAGACCGTGTGTAACATAAATGGCTGGAATGGATGTTCCTGATAGGACGATGTTGTTGTTTACCCTAGAGCGAATCATTATTGCTTGGATACCATTTACAGGGATTTAAACAATATCATCTTGTAGTTTTTGGATGGATGTTATCCGCAAGAACGTTATTTAAAAGTTTGAATACACTAATATGTATTTACCAGTTATTTCTGAAACTTTGATCTTTCTCATAATTATTGCATAACCTTTGCTCAAATTTTCTCGAAACCTGTTAATATGATTCTTCCAGATTACCATGTTCATCAAAGTCCCCTGTTAGACGTTAATGTGCAAAAAAGATTCGAATGACCAAATTCATAATGTCGTATAAACGGAATATGAAGGATGTAGTACCTTCTTGAAAAGGGACTAAATACTTGTTGTTTCCAATTCTTAAAAGGCGTCGCTCCGCATATAAGTTGTGTCTCTGTTCAGACGGTGTGATTATTAGGGATGAGGCAACAATAGAGTGTTTGTGTTGTTTCGCTTGCAATGTAGTTTAATGTAGGGGTTATTAAAGGGTATTTTTTGGAATATTTTAAATTAAATGGGTTTTCTGGATGGTGGTGGCGCCACTTAGGCGGCACTAAGGTTTTCCTATATATATATATATATATAGTAGTTTTTGAGAACGTGTGTTGCACGTTTGTCCCATACAATTATATAAAATTTTATTATTATATAGAAAATGTTGAAATTAAGAAAATTACTTTTTATCCATTTATATTTTATTCATTCAATAGAGTTCATAGTAATCGAATAGTACATTGACCATCAAGCGAAAAATATGGAAAACTAATTAAGATACTACAGATTCTAATGATATGAATATATCTATATGAATTATCCTTAATAATTTCTCATTAGCCTCCATAACAAATTTTCTAAGGAGCAAAAATCGACTGCAAGCAAAATAAATAAAAGAAAAATGTGATTTTTATTAATGAAACGTTGTGAATTCTCTTGATTTTCTCTCCTAAGTTTTTCCCTGATTCGAGAGACTTCGATAAAGTATTTCTCGAATTGTTTGATGATGTAGACCTCCTTGAGATATTGTGTATCTCTGGGACGTCCGAAAGTGCTTCGCCGTTTCAAGTCGATCTCTGTGAAGAACTCTGTTGACCACACATTCGAAGAGTTGTGAGGTTAATGTTTTAGGTTTCTCCAATTTGCTTAATTCTTTTGAAGAGTTTTGTTGATTCCCCTATAACGTCATGTACATCCCCTTTTTATAGTTTTAGGGGGTGGAGAAGGTTGCATATGATTGTCTAAAGGATGTCATTATGACACTTGGTGCATTGTGATTCAGTCTTGTATTTGGCAGGGACAATATATTGCACTAGTTAGCCTTAAGGGAAGTCATAGGAGGATGTTCTTATGTATGTATATGATTATAAATGTAAATGATATGTAAATGATGATCTTACATGTAAATGACACTATGTGATGTTGATATACTATAATGACCATGTACTTGGTGTCTATTGCTAAAGTAGGATATTATGTACTCTTTATTTTATATTATGTGAAGTTTGACATTGGTTATGGTTCTTGCTAAGTTTACTTGATTAGGTAAGTTAAAGGGCTTTGCTTAGTCATTGCACAACTGTATTAAAAAGGGTGATGCGTAATGGTTTTACTTTAATTATGTTGAAATATACTCTTATTCATGCTTGTGCTATTATAACTTGATTATAGAGTTACTTTGAGTATGTGTTCAATTATGTGATGTGAATGCTGCCTTCACTAGACTCTGTTTTTCTGGTCTTGTGATGTACATGCCTATGATTTAATGAATATGTTTTATTTATTGGTATGATCTTCTTGATGTGCATAAGGCTTTTCAAAGTAAATTTCATAACTTTGTGAATTGTCTCGTTTCTTATAATGATTCCATTATATGTTTGCATATGGTCTCATATTTAGGACAAATGGTGTACTTACCCCATTTTCTCCTTTTTCCCCAACATTTCAAGTTCCGGTCATTGAACGGATTTTGAGACGACTTTGAAGGAAGACTTGAAACTCTCATTCATCCTTGTTGGGTAGGTCCTCACATTACGAGGGCAATGCCAATATCAAGATTATGAAGTTGTTTTAGTTTTTAAGTCTTATATTCTTTCCTTTTCTTTGAGTACTAAACATTGTAGGACCTATACGTGGTCTTGTTATATTGATGTATGGGTTACTCCCAAATTATTACACTATTTGTAGATGGTTATGAGATGAGACATGTTTTTAAGACTATCTTATATATATATATATATATATATATATATATATATATATATACGTGTAATAAAATTATAAGACTAAGTAATCTTCCTATGTGAAGGGTCTATGTATGCTCGATATAAGTATTATGTGTATGTAGAGGTCTACGTAAACCTCCATGTAGTAGTAATGAAAATTTTTAAAAATTTCTGCATTTTAACCTATAAATAAAACGATGTAGGCTAAGAGAGTAGTCTTTGTCCTAAAAGAGGACGATGATGTCGGTTACGTCAAGGGAGTGCTCGTTAGATATGACATTTGTATAAACTCTATGAATAAAAATATACTTTTGCAATATTTAAACTTTTAACCTAAGTTAATCAAACATAAATCAAAATAAGAGAATATTTGACAATTTCATCTTCACAACAAGTAGGAGGTTTTCTTCAGTTTCATCCCAAAAATTGAAGCATTTCTCCAAAGATTTCATCACTACTATGTGGGATTGAACTAGTACGGTTCTTTCATCCACTAGGTCCTCAGAATTCAGTCAAATTCTTGATTCTTGATATCATGATTAGATCTAAAGTTTCTAAAACATTGAAGAATTATTGTGATATAGTTGTTATGATGTTCCTAATAAGATTATGATGTTTTTTCATGAAATTATTGATTAGTTATTTGCATGAAATTTAGAACCATACTATTGTAGATTGTCTTAATTTATCAATAACAATTGCTAGGTCAGTTAAACAATAAAGAATGCCTCAGATTTTGAATGTTCATTATCAGTACTTAAATGTTGCATTCTCATTTTTAATAATTTAGTTATATTGTGTCATAGACATTCCAATTTGGAGTAGGCTCAGCATTGAGTTAGATTAGGGTTTAGGGTACCCACATAATCTCAAAACTACGTGCCCCTGTAGGAGTATAAATCCCCTCATTGGGTATCAAATTTAGCGACAATACGATTAATGCCTTTATACTCTGGAATGGAAATGTATATTAGGTCCTCTAAATGGGGAGCATACATCGGATTCCACGTTTAGCTCATGTTATTTGATGTTGGTTAATAGTAGCTCCCACAATCAGACTCTAGTGCGTTTTACTAAGTTTTAAATAATTTAGTATTCAGTCTAAGCATTTTAATAATTAGTACTTCCTCAATAAATTCAAATCAGTTCATTTCAATGTATTTCAGTATTTACATTATGTTTATGCGTCATTTCATATACTTATTTTTTTCAGTTATATTCTTATCTCGCATTCTCCGTACATTCCAAGTACTGACGCATACTCAGAGCTACATTCTTTCATAATACATGTTCAGGTACTCAGCATTCAGATCACGCATATATTTGGTTCCCGATCCATACTCAACAGCATAAGGGGTGAGTCCTCACACTTTGAGGACATTAGACATGTTTTCCATTTCAGTCTTTTATTTCTGTTTCAGTTTTTCCTGGGACATGTTCCAACAAATCGAGTTAGTTAGATAATTTCTTAGATATAGTTTTATATTCACCTTTAGCATTTGAGTAATTGTTTAGTATCACTTAACATTTAGAAGTTTATTATATATTCAGATTTTTAATGGGTATTTCACATCTATCAATTATCTCATAAATTAAGTTGTTTCATAGTATCCTGTGTTTAGTATTTATAGTATGCTTAAGATATGCAAGCTCAGGGTTAGCTTGAGGTCACTCGTGATCCTAGTTTCCGTGTTTACGCAAAGGGGATAGCCGCAACACGTGTCACTTTTCCATCAATACACACAAAGATTCATGAATAAACTTGGTAAATCTTAATACTTCTAGTTTTCACTAAGACAAAATGTCTTATGAAATTATTTTTAGAAAGAACCAAATAGAGATCATTAATTCAGTGATAGATACTACTAAAAATATTGAATTAGCTATGGGATTTGTCAGTTATCCTAACTAATCCATCACTAAAAACCTCCTTGCTAATTCATGAATTTTCTTTAAATTTTTTTGCGCTAATCCATAGCTAAAAAAAATTAGCATGTAATTTTATTGTTCAGCTATGAAATTTCATCCATCTTAATTCCTTATTTTCTAGTAGGTTAATATACTTTTAGACCAATATCTCAACAAGGATGAACGAAAACTTTAAGATCAATATATACTCGAAAAAAACAAAGATGTGGTTAATTTCATATAATTGTGACCTTCCCACTAAGATCATATAACTATGGAAATTTGGTGAAAAAGTAATCAGAAAATGCCTACCTAATTAACTTACACAAAGTCATGTAGCCGAAATGTCACGACCCAAATCCAGGCCGCGACTGGCACCCACACTTACCCTCTTATGTGAGCGAACCAACCAATCTGAACCTTAACATTTCAATGTAATATAATCATAAAATAATGCGGAACACTTAAACTCATTAATAACAACCAATGCAATAACTATTATTTCCCAAAATCTGGAAGTCATCATCACAAGAACATCTATGATCAAATTACTAAATCTAAGAGTTTCTAAGAAGCTAAAAATACATAAAAGCTAGTCCATGCCGAAACTTCAAGGCATCAAGACATGAAGAGGAAGATCCAGTCTAAGCTAGAAGCATTAGCTCACGCTGATATCCGGAGTAATGAAGACTGGCTAGAGTTACTGTTAAGTCGAAGATAACGGCACGTTTGCTGCACTCCACAAATAACAAGAAGAAAACAATAAAAGTAGGGGTCAGTACAAAACACGGGTACTGAGTAGATATCATCGGCCAACTCAAAATAGAAATCAATATATACCAAGTAATATCATAAAATCAATTATGATACTCAACATGTAGCAACAACAAGTACTATATCATTAACAATTACCGTCAAGTTCACACACGAGGACTCAAGCCTCAATACCATACTCATTTGGGAATTATGTTCATTAGATTGAGTATATTAAAATCTTTCAAGATTCATTATCTTTATTTCTCTTGTGTCGGTACGTGAAACTCCGCTCCCTCATATTCATTAATCCTCTTGTGTCGGTACGTGACACTCCGATCCCCTACTACTATATGTCGGAACGTGACACTCCGATCCCCTAAACTACATGTCGGTTCGTGACACCCGACCCCCTAAATCTACGTGTCGGTTCGTGACACCCGATCCCCTAAATTTACGTGTCGGTTCGTGACTCCCGATCCCCTAAATCTACGTGTCTATTTATGACACCCGATCACCTAAATCTAAGTGTCGGTTCGTGACACCCGATCCCCTAAATCTACGTGTCGGTTCATGACACCCGATCCCCTAAATCTACGTGTCGGTTCGTGACACCCGATCCCCTAAATCTCCATCTATCAATTCATCAAGCCTTCTTTCTTACAGAGGCATCATCAATCTCATTATTTTAGTTCATCACGCCTTCTTTTATACCAAGGCCTCATCATTAACAAAGAGATTGGGGTTTTGCAAGATTTGGGATTCAATAACTTCATCATGCTTATACAATCACAATTATATAATTACATTCATGCAATCATACAATTAAGCACATAGCAGGGTTTACAATATTATCAATACATATCATTTGCTATTAAGAGTTTACTACGAATATCGTAAAAGAAACTATAACCTACCTCCACCGAAGACTAGTGAACAAGCAAGCAAATTTCCAAAGCTTTGTTCTTCTCCTCTCCCTGTTCGTTCGTTTTCTCTCTCTCTTGTGCTTTCAAATTTTCTTATTCCAACCCTCTTTTTCTTTTACCCTAATTAGTATATAACTAAGAATAAAAGATGGCAATAATAACCCACTAATTAACTTAAGGTTACTTCTTTTAACCCCCAAGTATTAGACTTGTTAACATTAACCCACTAACTTTATAATTAAAGTAGGAATAGTCAAAAACGTCCCTTAAAATAATTGAGGAATTCTGACTCAGACTGGGATTTACGCAGCCTGTGACGGCCCGTCGCACCTACGACGGTCCATCCTGCTGCTCCGTCACAGAGTTCAGAGACTCAATTTCTCTGAAGAGTCTGTGATGGTTCGTCTTGCCGTTTCGTTACGAAGTTCAGAGAGTCGATTTTCAGTACCCAATTTCAGATTTTCTAAGTGTTTTGAAACGAGACCCTGCGACGGTCTGTCGTGCCCATGACGGTCCGTCGTGGGGTCCGTCGCCTCAGCCTGTTTTTCCAAAAATAAAATCTGCTGTTCAAAACGACTAAACAGGTCCTTACAATAGATACCAATTTACTTATCGTTCATCCCCGAACGATCACAGGAAGGAAAACAAGGGCGAAAAGGAGTACCTGAATCTGTAAACAGATGTGGGTATCTTTCTCGCATATCTTCCTCCTTCTCCCAAGTGGCTTCTTCAACGGGTCGATTCTTCCATTGAACTTTGATGGATGCAATCTCCCTTGATCTCAACTTGCAAATTTCTCTATCTAGAATGGCAACAGGTTCCTGCTCATAAGACAAATTCTCATCAAGCTAAACTGAATCCCAATGGATAATGTAGTTTCCATCCCCATGGTATCTTTTCAACATCGACACATGGAATACATGATGCACTCCGGACAGCCCTGGAGGCAAGGCTAACTCATAAGCCACCTCCCCTACTCGCTTATGTACTTCAAATGGACCAATATACCTTGGGCTAAGTTTACCTTGCTTACCAAACCGCATCACCCCTTTCATTGGCGAAACCTTCAACAAGACTTGTTCACCCTTCATAAACTCTAAGTCTCTAACCTTCCGGTCTGCATACTCCTTCTGTCTACTTTGCGCCGCTAAAAGCTTTTCTTGAATAGATTTCACTGTATCTAACTATTCCCTCAGAAGGTCAGTACCCCAAGGTCTAACTTCAAATGCATCAAACCACCCAATGGGAGACCTACATCTTCTCCCATATAGTGCCTCAAATGGGGCCATATCAATGCTTGAGTGATAGCTATTGTTGTAGGAGAACTCTGCTAAGGGTAAGAAGCTATCCCACTGACCACCAAATTCTATCACACATGCACTAAGCATATCCTCCAACACTTGAATCGTTCGCTCAGACTGACAATCGGTCTGAGGATGGAATGCAGTACTAAGGTCCAACCTAGTACCCAATTCCGCATGCAATGTTTTCCAAAACATAGAAGTAAACTGCGTACCTCTATCTGATATAATGGAGAGTGGAACCCTATGCAATCGCACCACTTCCGAGATATAAAGTTTGGCTAACTTCTCTGCATTGTAAGTCAGCTTGACCGGAATGAAGTGAGCAGACTTAGTTAACCTATCAACAATTACCCAAGTAGAATCAAACTTTCCCAATGTCTTTGGAAGACCAACCACGAAATCCATTGCAATCCTTTCCCACTTCCATTTAGGAATGGGCATTCTTTGAAGTATTCCTACAAGCCTTTGGTGTTCATACTTTACTTGCTGACAGTTTGGACATTTGGCAATAAAATCAACAATATCCCGCTTCATTCTACTCCACCAAAAGTGTTGCTTTAGGTCACGATACATCTTGGTTGCACCAGGATGTATCGAATACCTTGAACTATGAGCCTCTGTCAGAATAGTGTTGATCAAATCATCGACGCGGGGTACACATACCCTTCCCTTAATTCTCAAATCACCTTCCTCATCGATTGTCGCTTCTTTAGCCTCCCCTTGCAACACTTTATCTGGGATCCGGATCAATTTTTCATCATTAAATTGCTTTCCCTTAATGTTGTCAAGAAAGGAAGATCTTGCCTCCACACCAGCCAACAATCCTCCCTTCTTATTTACTTCTAATCTCATAAGGTCGTTAGCCAGATTCTGAATTTCTCTAGACAATAGGCGTCTAGAAGCTTGCAAGTGAGCTAGACTTCCCATACTTCCCGCCTTTCTACTTAAAGCATCCGCTACAACATTCGCCTTCCCCGGATGATACAAAATAGTGATGTCGTAGTCCTTCAGTAGTTCCATCCATCTCCTCTGTCTCAAGTTTAAATCTTTCTGAGTAAAGACATACTGTAGGCTACGATGATCCGTATAGACCTCAAACTTAACCCCATATAAATAGCGTCTCCATTGCTTTAATGCAAACACTACCGCGGACAATTCCAAATCATGAGTTGGACAGTTACGTTCATGCACTTTTAATTGTCTTGAAGCATAAGCAATCACATTCTTCTCTTGCATTAGCACTGCACCCAAACCCGAATAAGATGCATCACAATAGACAATGAAATTCTTACCTTCCACTGGCAAGGTGAGAATGGGTGCGGTAGTCAACAAAGTCTTGAGCTTCTGGAAGCTTTCTTCACACTCGTCCGACCATACAAATGGAACATTCTGCTAAGTCAAGTTCGTCAATTGGGAAGCAATGGAAGAGAATGCCTTGACAAATCGGCGGTCGTAGCTAGCTAACCCAACAAAGCTCCTTATTTCTGACACATTAGTAGGTCTTACCCAATTCTTCACTGTCTCAATCTTAGAAGGATCCACCATCACTCCATCCTTAGAAACCACGTGCCCCAAGAAGGACACTGCATCTAGCCAAAACTCACACTTAGAGAACTTCGCATAAAGTTTTATCTCCCTCAACATTTTCAATACCATTCTCAAATGCTCCTCATGTTCCTCCTTACTTTTAGAGTATATTAGTATATCATCAATAAATATGATCACAAAGAGATCAAAATATGGCTTAAAAATCCCGTTCATCAAACTCATGAACGCAGCAAGGGCATTCGTAAGACCAAAAGACATCACTACAAATTCGTAATGCCTGTACCTGGTTCTAAAAGCAGTCTTTGGCACATCTATTGCCCGTATTTTCAATTGATGATGACCGGATCTCAAGTCAATCTTAGAGAAGACACAAGCACCTTGTAACTGATCGAACAAGTCATCAATGCGAGGAAGAGGATACTTGTTCTTTATGGTTACTTTGTTCAACTTTCGGTAGTCTATGCACATCCGAAAACTCCCATCCTTCTTCTTTACAAGCAAAACCGGAGCACCCCAAGGAGATGCACTTGGTCTAATGAAGCCTTTGCTCAACAACTCTTGAAGTTGGGCTTTTAACTCTCTTAACTCCGCGGGAGCCATTCTATAAGGGGGTATAGAAATGGGGTGAGTACCCGGTTCAAGATCAATATAGAAGTCAATATCCCTATCTGGTGGCATACCAGGAAGATCTGCAGGGAACACATCCATAAACACACAGACCACTGAAACCGACTCAATCGGAGGCACTTGGGTAGTGTCATCCTTGAGATGTGCCAAGAAAGCTAAACACCCTTTACTAACCATTTTCCTAGCACGAAGAAAGGAGATGATACGCACCGGATTGGAAGTGTAGTCACCCTCCCACACTAACAGATCTATCCCAGACTTGGCTAAAGTCATTGTTTTAGCATTACAATCCAAAATCGCAAATTGCGGAGAAAGCCAAGTCATACTCAAGATTACATCAAAATCATCCATTTCTAAGATAAGCAAATCTACATAAGTGTTGCTCCCCACAAAGTTCACCAAAAAGACCTATATACCTTTTCAACTACCACAGTCTCACCCACCGAAGTAGAAACACGAATAGGCATATCAAGTAATTGACAATGTAAATTAAGACCATTAGCAAATGAGGAAGATACATAAGAAAATGTGGATCCAGGATCAAACAATAAAGAAGCCATGCAATTATAAACCAGAAGATTACCTGTGATGACAGCATCAGATGCCTCCGCTTCGGACCGCCCAGGGAAAGCGTAACAATGGGCCCTATCGTTTGTCTTTCCATTGCCCCTAACATGTTGTGATGTAGTGGCTCCCGTTTTCCCATCACCTCGGCCATTTTGGTGACCACCATTACCTCGACCACCACGTCCTCCAAAATAACGGCCTCTACCATGACCACCTCTACCTCTAGCCATTGGGGGTCTATAACTCTGTTTTGGACAATTCCTCCTAATATGTCCAGTCTCCCCACATCCATAACACTCTCTGGAGTCAAGCATAGGTCTCTTAGAGAAGTGTTGACCGATCTGAGGTGGACCCCCAACTACAGTCTGTAGTGAAGACTGAATGGGTCAAAATGAGTAATCTCCGGAACCCTGTCCTCTAGAGTAAGAACCATTAAACTCACCTCCCTTTCAAAACCTCTTTGATGTAGATGCCGTGGTGAATTCATCTGGCTTCATTCCTTCGACCTCTACCACGAAATCTACCACTTCTTGGAAGGATTTTACCGTAGCCGCTACTTGTAAGGCTGAAATCCATAACTCTGACCTCAACCCCTTCACAAAACGACGAATCTGCTCTTGTGGACTGAAACAAAGTTGAGTGGCATATCTTGATAGTGCACGAAACATAGCCTTATATGCATTGACCGACATCCTACCTTGCTCTAGGCTGAAGAACTCATCCCTTTTCCTATCCCTCAAAGTCCCGGGGATATACTTCTCCATAAACAAGCTAGAGAATGAGGCCCAAGTCATAGGTGGTACCTCCGTTGGTTGACACTCAACATGTGACCACCACCACATTTTGGCGTTCCCTTGGAACTGATAACTCACGAACTCAACACCAAACTGTTCTACTATACCCATCTTGTGTAGTAGTTCATGAAAGTCAACCAGAAAATCGTAAGCATCCTCAGATTCAGCACCCTTGAAGACTTGAGGTTTCAATTTCAAGAAGTTACTGAAAAGTTCATGCTGATCATTTGTCATTATAGGCCTAGTAGTCAGACGTGGAAACGTGCCTATGTCCAATGAGGCATCCATACGAGGAGCCATAGTGGCTGCATGTTGTACCTCTGAAACCGGAGGTGTTGGTGTAGAAAACACTGGAGGGGCCTGATACTGATCAGACAACCCACTAAGATAAGCGAGAACCTGATTGATCATCTCTGGGGTAGGTTGGGGTGGCAATTCCTCATTTTGCACTTGTTTATTCTCCCCTTCCTCACCCTCTCTTACCACTTCCTCAGTCGGTGGAGGAGTCACCACCCTAGTATCAGACACGCTAGGTGCTCGTCCTCTTCCTCTAGAGAACGTCCTCCCACGACCTCTACCACGGCCTCTTGCCACTACTCTTCCTCGAGCTACAGCCCCAGTGGCTGGCTCGGACACTTCTTGCCTTGCCAATGTTGGTGTTGGCGCAGTTGTTGCTCTAGTTCTAACCATCTGCGAAACAGAATGAAGATGGTCAGATACCAATTTGTATCACCTAGATACCAATTGGACCCAAGTAATAGCATGAAAGAAAGAATGAAAGAATGGAATTTTCCCAAACTCATATAGCCCCTCAAAGAAAAGTAAAGGCGTCCCCCTACCGTTCCTTAAGACTCTACTAGACTCATTCTTGTGTGATGAGACCAACAAACCTAATGCTCTGATACCAAGTTTTTCACGACCCAAATCCGGGCCGCGACTGGCACCCACACTTACCCTCCTATGTGAGCGAACCAACCAATCTGAACCTTAACATTTCAATGTAATATCATCATAAAATAATGCGGAAGACTTAAACTCATTAATAACAACCAATGCAATAACTATTATTTTCCAAAATCTGGAAGTCATCATCACAAGAACATCTATGATCAAATTACTAAATCTAAGAGTTTCTAAGAAGCTAAAAATACATAAAAGCTAGTCCATGCCGGAACTTCAAGGTATCAAGACATGAAGAGGAAGATCCAGTCCATGCTAGAAGCATTAGCTCACGCTGATATCCGGAGTAATGAAGACTGGCTAGAGTTACTGTTGAGTCAAAGATAACGGCACGTTTGCTGCATTCCACAAATAACAAGAAGAAAACAATAAAAGTAGGGGTCAGTACAAAACACGGTACTAAGTAGATATCATCATCCAACTCAAAATAGAAATCAATATATACCAAGTAATATCATAAAATCAACTATGATACTCAACATGTAGCAACAGCAAGTACTATATCATTAACAATTACCGTCAAGTTTACACATGAGGACTCAAGCCTCAATACCATACTCATTTGGGAATTATGTTCATTAGATTGAGTATATTAACATCTTTCAAGATTCATTATCTTTATTTCTCTTGTGTCGGTACGTGACACTCCGCTCCCTCATATTCATTAATCCTCTTGTGTCGGTACGTGACACTCCGATCCCCTACTATTATGTGTCGGAATGTGACACTCCGATCCCCTAAATCTACGTGTCGGTTCTTGACACCCGATCCCCTAAATCTACGTGTCAGTTCGTGACACCCGATCCCCTAAATCTACGTGTCGGTTTGTGACACCCGATCCCCTAAATCTATGTGTCGGTTTGTGACACCCGATCCCCTAAATCTCCTTCTATCAATTCATCAAGCCTTATTTCTTACCAAGGCATCATCAATCTCATTATTTTAGTTCTTCACGCCTTCTTTTATACCAAGGCCTCATCATTAACAAAGAGATTGGGGTTTTGCAAGATTTGGGATTCAATAACTTCATCATGCTTATATAATCACAATTATATAATTACATTCATGCAAGCATACAATTAAGCACATAGAAGGGTTTGAAATATTATCAATACATATCATTCCCTATTAAGAGTTTACTACGAATATCGTAAGAGACACCATAACTTACCTCCACCGAAGACTAGTGATCAAGCAAACAAATTCCCAAAGCTTTGTTCTTCCCCTCTCCCTGTTCGTTCGTTTTCTCCCTCCCTTGTGCTTTCAAATTTTCTTATTCCAACCCTCTTTCTTTTACCCTAATTAGTATATAACAAAGAATAAAAGATGACAATAATAACCCACTAATTAACTTAAGGTTACCTCTTTTAACCCCCAAGTAATTAGACTTGTTAACATTAACCTACTAACTTTATAATTAAAGCAGGAATAGTCAAAAACATCCCTTAAAACAATTGAGGAATTCCGACTCAGACTGGGATTTACGCAGCCTGTGACGGCCCGTCCTGCTGCTCCGTCACAGAGTTCAAAGACTCAATTTCTCTGAAGAGTCTGTGACGGTCTATCACACGTGTGACGGTCCGTCCTGCCATTCCGTTACGAAGTTCAGAGATTCGATTTTCAGTACCCAATTTCAGATTTTCTAAGTGTTTTGAAACGAGACCCTGCGATGGTCCGTCGTGACCATGACGGTCCGTCGTGGGGTCTGTCGCCTCAGCCTACTTTTCCAGAAATAAAATCTGCTGTTCAAAATGACTAAACAGGTTGTTACACGAAAAATCCAACTTTAGTTTTTCACTCTACATAAACAATCTAACTGTTTTTGTTTACTTATTTTTGCTTGTCTTCTTGAGACTGTGTATTCATTATATCATTAAATTGAGCTTAGATACGGCAATCTAATCTTATAGTTCTAATATAATCATTCTTAAGCTACGTAAATGTTTAAATAGTATTCCTAAACTTTAGGCTCTACACCCTGCATGTTCTTTTTATCATGAGTTTAGGTTATTTTTATCTGACTTGAATCATCATAAAGTCTAACTTATGTGAACAAGAGAGACATGACTTACTAGGAATTGGATCAATAGGCTCAGGGTACGCTCCTTATCCGCTGGAAGAGAATCCACTATTTGACAAATATATTGATCTAGTCAAGTAACCAAGCGAAAAAAACGATTCTCTTGAAGCATGAATTATTATAACCATGAATCCTCCTTTTATTTGTTACGAGACTAGAGATAACTTTCTCTTGCACTAAGGACTAGAAAGTCATCTCTCTCTCTCCTTCACTTAAAACACAACCTATGATGATTCAAGTCAGATAAAAAATAACTAAACTTAATGATAAAAAGACCATGTAGGGAGTAGAGCCTTAAGTCTAGTATTAGTATTTAAACATTGATGTAGCTTGAGAATGATTATATTAATATAAGGCTTAATTATATTCATGATGTAGGTTCAGATCCTCAGAATTCAGATCACGCATTGATCAATTCCCAATCCATACTCAACAACATTAGAGATGAGTCGTCATACATTGAGGACAATGGAAATGTTCATTTCTTTTTTAGTTGTGATGAGCACATGTCCCAACAACTCTATTTAGTTAGAGACTTTTTTCAACATAGTTTTAGATTTAGCTTTAGCATTTAACACTTAGAATTTCAATATATATTAAGATCAGTATTGATATTCCAATCTTTTAATTATCTCATGATTTAAGCTTCTGCATAGTACCTTTTATTAAGTTGTTTTAGTATGCTTAAATATGTATGCTCAGGGTTAGCTTGGGGTCACTCATGATCCTTGGGCTCGTGTTTATGCCAAGGTGTATAGCCCTTGGGGCGTGGTACCTGTCCCATCAAAAAACACAAAGATTCATGAATAAAATTGGTTAATCTTATTATTTCTTCTTTTTACTAAGACAAAATGCCTTCAGAACTCATTTTTAGAAAGAACCAAACAAAGATCATTAATTTAGTGATCGATACAAATAAAAATATTAAATAACTATGGAATTATTCGTAATCGCTAACTAATTCATGATTAAAAGCTCCTTGCAAATTCATGAATTTTCTTTTTTTTTTGGTCTAATCTATAGCAAAATAATATTATCATGAAATTTTATTATTCAACGATGAAATTCCATCCATTGGAATTCCCTATCTTCTAGTAGACGAATATACTCTTAGACATATAGCTCATAAAGGATAAACGACAACTTTATGATGAATACATACCTCGAAAAAATAAAGATGTGGTTAATTTCATAAATAGTCATATAATTATAATTTTCCCCTAAAATCATATAACTATGGAAATTTCATTAAAAAGTAATAAAAGAATGCCTACCTAATTAACTAACACAAAATCATTTTGCTGAAAAATCCAACTTTAATTTTTTACTCTATATAAATAATCTAACATTTTTTTGTTTACTCGTTTTTGATTATCTTCTTGAGACTGTGTTTTCATTATACCATTTTATTGACCTTGGAGACAACTATCCAATCTTTAGTTACAAAATAATCATTCTTAAGCTACATCTGTACTAATCCTAAACTTTAGGCTTAACAACCTACATTCTTTTTATCATACATTTAAGTTATTTTTGTGTGACTTGAATCATCATGGATTGTAATTTATGTCAAGAGATGACATGACTAACTAGGAATTGGGTCAATTAGATCAGGTTCATACCCCCATATCAGCGGCAAAACACATATATTGCTCTACTCTCATTACCAAGCGAAAAAGGGGATTCTCTTAAGCATGGATTCTTCTGTATAGGAATCCACCTTTGATTTGTTAAGGGACTAGAGCGAATCTTTCTTGTACTAGGGTCTAATATATGTGTGAAAGAGTGTATTCTCTTGCAGCAGATAGAGGGCATCCCATGAGCCTATGGATTCAATTCCTAGAAGTCATGTCTCTCTCCTTTAGTTAAAACACAACCTATGATGATTCAAGTCGGACAAAAATAACTAAATTTCATAGTAAAAAGAGCATGTAAGTTGTAGACCCGAAAGTCTACTCTTAGTATTTAAAAATTGACGTAGCTTAAGAATGATTATATTAATAAAAATTTAATTGTGGTCTAATCTGAATCTAACTAAAGAAAGAATAGCTATATAATGAAAGCACATTATAAAGTAGAAAAGAAAACAGAGTAAACATGGATAGATATTATTTTTATACATAAAAATATTCTAAAATACTCCACGATACCCCTTGTATTCCACATTAAGTGTAATTTATAAGGCAAAAGACTCATCTTAAGAAGAAATCATCAAACATAGAAAAAAAGAGGAGGAAATAGGCGACCAAAAACGTTGCAAGAATGCAACACGTTTTCCTCGGTTTTAGCCCTAAAATTGAAGGATTTCTTCATAGATTTCATTACCAAGTAATGGAATTTCACTAGTGGGTTCCTTTCACCGGTTAGGTCCCTAAAATTCAGTTAGATTCTTCATTTATGTATCTTACTTAAACCTAATGTTTGTAAAACCTTAGATATTATGTGTAATTTGGTTATTAACGTTTTCCTAATTATATTATCTTGTTTTTGTGGAATCTTTGAATACTTTTTTTGCATGAAACTCATAACCCTAGTTGTGTAGATTCCTTTAGTTTATGAATGATATATGCTAGGTCAATTAAAAAACTATACATGTATCGTTTCTTGAATGTTACATTATCAGCTTATCATTGTTATATTCTCAGATTTTCATGTGAGTATTTGAGCTATTCAATGTTTAAGTTATGTGTGTTAGATATACATATTCAGTTTGGAGTACGCTTAGAAACGAGTGGACTAGGTTTTAGTATACGCTCATAGTCCAAGAACTGCATACCCCCCCGTAGGCTAAGTCCTCCTTATGGGCATCATGTTTTAGTGATCACGCCATAAACGCCTCTATACCCCTTACAAGGTATATCAGTTCCTTCAATGTGGTGTGCGCATTTGACATCATGGATAACTCATGTGGTGGTTCTGTCGGTTATTAATGGCTCCCATAGTCAGACTTTAATGTATTTGACAAGTTTTTCAGTTATACTTCAAAATTCGGTCTCATCATGTTCCTCTTGTAATAATTCATGTGTAATCCTTATTGAATGATTTTTCCCGATTTCAAATCAAAAGTACTAAAATCAAAATTTTGAGCATACACACATAAAATGTAATGAAGGGAATGGTTTCCTTGTTCTAGTTTGAACCAAAGGATTCGTCATGGAAAAAGTGAAATTAGGATAATTGTTAGCCCCTATATCGAGTTGTTGTAGCTCAATCCATTATTTTGGTGTTATAGTTGTTAGATGGATAAATTGAGCTTGTTGGATAGGATATTAGTACAACTATTGGTCTCCGTTTTGGTTAATAATTATGACATGATCATCTGGTTTTCCCGGTGAGCAGTTTGAAAATCTAAAGAGAAAATTATGATAAACCATAAAAATTAGTCATGTCAGGAGGCAAAAATATTATCAAAAGAATTCCAAACATCATTTAATGAAGTCTCCAAGTATAAGTTAGGGGCTACAACATTGTCAGGTTTATTAATATTTCAACTTCTTCAAACAACACTTATATCCCAATCATGATCACCCATTTTAAATCTATATAAAATGATATCTTCTTAGATATAAAAAATAAAAATGAGCTTATAAGAGAAACTAATAATGTTTTCTGCTAAATTAAAGAGCGAAAAAATGATTCAAAGAAGGGGGTTTCTAATGGAGGAAGTAGAAGATCAAAGAAACGTTTAGTGGGTATGACATTATAACTGAAAGGTTAAGATGAAGAAAAGTGAACCAATTTAAAAATATATAGATAAAAATAAAGGGCTATCTACCTATCCCGGCGCATCCATACTTAATTTACAGTTAATGCACAATAAATATTTTTTTCTATTTTAGAATGAGTGGGAATAGAAATAAGAGAGATGTCAAAGAGTATAATGTGTTCCTTTTGTTTAATTCATAAATCTCATATATTATTGTAACAACTCGAGATCATCCCCTAGTCGTAACATAGTGTATTCAATCTAAAAGATATCCTACACAAGCCCTTAGAATTAATTCATCAAATAGGCATTAGAAAATATGGAAGAATTTAAATATTTCTTTAAAACATATCTAGAAAGGTATTTCATAAGAGCGTAAGTCTTTCTAACATTATAGTCTCAAACTATCTATGAATGACATGAATAAAATTCTATGGACACAGACACATAAAGTCTATAATATACAGTAAATGTCATAAAAGTAAAAAGATATTGTCCTCGAAGTAATGAGGACTCAGAAAGATCGAAGCAATGAGGACTCAACAAGATCTTCAATCCTCTAAATTTTTGAAACTCTAGCCTCCTATAGAAACTCAAAGTTCCAACCCTACATTTGGTTAGAATGTAGGCAATATGCGTTAGTACAAAAGTACTAAGTATGGAAGCTCTAATAACATCATAAGAGTATCTCAAATAGTTAGTCAACATAAGACATAATCGTAATTTGACACTTCAACCATTTGTCTTTTATACTCAAGTGAACTACATCCCAAGCCACCTCCACATATACTTGTTTAATTAAAAAGTAGAATCCCATAGTACTACCTAAGCTAAGCACCTCTTTGGTAATTATTGGTCATAGACCTCATTCATACATAAGTAGAGCACTATACCCCTTGGTCACATCAAGGCACACTTGTTCAATGCATGTGGGGTATCCCATTCTACTTCACACACTAAGCATATCTTGAAGTCACCTATTCATGTTTTACTCCCTCTTAAGTGTCACTAAGGACCTAATTTCATATTTTACAAGGAACTATCATCTTAAGTCAATCTTAACATTGAAGGCAACTATAGCCACTACCCAAGCTTGACGTACTTCATAAGAGGACATTTCATAAGTAGCTTCAACTCATACTTGTGTCATGTAAGAATGACATACCTTTCTTCCATTCACACTTAATACTCATTTAGGCTAGCTTACTCAATGCTAACTATCTTTCATACTAGTTTATCAAGAATAGCATACTATCATACTACACATAACTATTATGGAAAACATAATATCATGAGATCCAACTATCATAGGGAGGTTATAAAAATACCCACTTAGACACCATGCATCCACTCATCAATATGTATTCTATCCACGGGGTATTATAATTCTCGTAAGTTACCATGAGTAATCTAACACAACCTATTCTATAAATTGTACCTTTAATGCAAGCCAAAATACCATTAGGACAGTATAAGTCATCTATTCTAAAACTACCATGGAATGGTTTTGGCCTAAATAAGTCAAGCTATTATAAGGCATTTTAATCATGCTACTTTAAGTTAAGCTTAGGAGAGTTTGATTCCTCAACTCCAAGACACCATGGGAATCACCATCCCCAATCTTCCGTGAGATTTACTATCTTAAGCTAAAATGACATTTGCTATCTCAAGTTACCATGAGCCTTACCATCTATACCTTCCAACCTTGACCTTATTTTAGTAAGCCAGGCTTTACATGAAGGAAACACAAGCCTCAACATGGCGCTATTATAGTAAAACTTTCTTTGATTCTTTTTAGGTTATTAGGTCAACCTAGAATCCTTCCATATGAGAAAACGTTCTTCTCCTAGCTTGGGGATGGTGATTCCCATGGTAGCTTAGGATTGATAAATGAACTCTCCTCAATATAGCTTTAATTAGAATGAATATATTTCCTTATAAAAACTTGACTTGGTGAGGCCAAAACAATTTCATGGTAGCTTTAGGATAGATGACTTCTACTCTCCTAATGGTATCTTGGCTTGCATGCAAGGTACAATTCATCCAATAAGTTGATTTAGATTACTAACGGAAGCTTAGGTTTGAGGATTTATACTCCCATTTGGATAGATTACTTCTTGATGAGTGGGTGCATGGTTTCTTGGTGGGTATACTTACAACCTTCCTATGATAGCTTTGATCGCATGATATGATATTTTCCATGGTAATTAGTTCTAGTATGATGGAATGATATTGTTGATAGACTAGTATGAAAGATAGTCAATATTGATTAAGATAGCCTATATGAGTACTTAGTGTAAATGGTAGAATGAGATGTCATTCATACATGACACAAGTATGACCTAAAGCTACTTATGAAATATCCTCTTATGAAGTATGCGTACCTTGGGTAGTGTCTATAGTTTCCTTCTATTTTAAGATTGACTTAAGATTATAGTTGTTTGTCAAATATTAAAGTAGGCCTTATTGACACTTCTAAGGGGGTAACACGTGAATAGGGTCACTTCATGATATGCTTAGTGTGTGCGGGAATGGGATGCCCCACATGCATTGGACAAGTGTGCCTTGAGTTTCCTAGGGGTATAGTGTTGTACTTAAGTATGAAGATGGGATATCACCAAGAATAACGAAAGGGAGGTACTTAGCTTAAGTAGTAATATGGTATACTACTTAGCCTTGCACAAGTAAACTTAACCGTGGCTTGGGACGTAGTGCACTTGAGTATAAAGGACAAATGTTGAAGTATAAAATTATGATTATGTCTTACGTTGACTTTTTATGATATGATTCTTATGTCTTATGCTTATATCTTATGTTGTCTAACCATTTCAGATGCTCCTATAATGTTATGTTAGCTTCCATACTTAGTACCTTTGTACTAACGCATATTGCCTACATTCTAACTAAATGTAGGGTTGGATCTTTGAGTTTCTCTTTGAGGGTAGAGTTTCAGAATTTAGAAGATTGAAGATATTTGTGAGTCCTCAGGTCTTTCAGGACAATATCCATTTACCTTCATACCATTTACTTTTATATTTTAGACTTTATGTGGGTTGAGTCGTATGACTTTATTCATTTCATTAATAGATGGTTTGAGACAATAATGTTAGAAAGACTTCCTCTTTTGTGAAATACTTTTTCGACTTGTGTTTTAAATTCTTCCATATATTTCTAATGAATGAATGCTAAGGTCTTGTATAAGGTCTCTTCGAGATCGAATATGCCATGTAACGACAAGGGGGTTCTCTCGAGTCATTACAATAGGATATGAGATGTATGATATTTAAAAAAATGTACGTGTTACTATCCTTGACTTCTCTTTTGTTGCTAATCCCACTCACTCTAAAGTAGAAAAAATATTTATTGTGCATAAACTATAAAGTAAATGTGGATGCGCCGAGTTTGTAGATAGACAGTTAATTTTCTCAGTATATTTTCAAAATTAATTCACTTTTCTTCATCTCAACCTTTGATTTATAATATCATACCTACTAAACGTTTCTTTGATCATCTACTTCATCCATTAGAAAACCCCTCTTAGGATAATTTTTATCACTCTCTAGTTCAGTAGAAAACATCATTAGTTTCTCTTATAAGCACATTTTTTATTTTTTTACATTTAACTAGATATCATTTTATATAATTTAATATGAATGATAATGACTGGGATATAGGTGAGGTCGTAAGAAGTTAAAATATTAATAAACCTGACAATGTTGTACCTCCGAAGTTATACTTGGACTTCTTTAAATGTGTTTGGAATTCTTTTGATGACTTATTTGCTCTTGACATGACTAATTTTAATGGTTTATCTAAAATTTTTTTTTTTGATTTTGAAAACTGCTAACTAGAAAAAACCAGATCATCAAGTCATAATCATGAAACAAAATGGTAATCAACAGTTGTAATTACATCCCATTCAACCATTTCAATTTATCTATCAAACCTCTTTTCCTCCATCAACAACAACAGTAGTGTGTGTTCGACCAACAACTACAACAATAAAAGAATGGACTGATCTACTACATCTCGATATAGGGGCTAACAATTATTCTATATTTAATTTTTTCCATAGAGACTCCTTTGATTCAAACTAGAACAAGGTATTCATTTTATCTGTGTATATTTTAAATTTTTATTTTAGTACTTCTGATTTGAAATTAGAAAAAATCATTCAATAAGGATTAAGCATGAATTATTGCATATGACTCACAATTTTGATTTTAGCACGTTTGTTTGAAAGAGGAAAAATCATGGTTCTTTGAGACATATATTTCTCCAATCCTGTAACCAAGTGAAAAAGGGGATTCTCTTGAAGCATGAATTCTTCTGCCCATGAATTCTTCTTTGCTTTGTTACGGGACTAGAGAAATATATTCTTGCGTTAGGGTCTAATACATATGTCAAAGAGAGTATTCTCTTGCCACTGATACGTGGTAATCCCTTTATCCTATTGATTCAATTTATAGAAAGTCATGTCTCTCTCCTTCACTTAAAACACAACCTATGATGATTAAAGTCAGACAAAATCAACTAAACTTCATGATAAAAAGAACGTGTACGGTGTAGAGCTTAGATTGTAGGATAAGTATTTAAACATTGATATTGATTAAGAATGATTAATTAATATAAGATTAAATTGTAATATAATCTCGATCTGACCAAAGAAAACATGACTATATAATGAAAACATCTTCCCAATTAGTAGAAAAGAAAAAAGTGTAAACATGGAGTTATATTATTTTGGAAAAAAGGGTCTAGTGAACCCGTGTACTTGTGTGTGTTTGTATTGTGAATTCTTATACGTATACATTTGTCATCAGGACCCCTGAACCCACTACACTCAACATTTTAAAAACGTTTTCTGACTTGGCCTCCTATGTGGCAGATAGAACCAAGGGGCGTGTGATATACACACCTAAGGAGAGTGAAATGTTGTTAAAAGGGTCTAATAGCCGCATTAGGGTTTTATAAAGTCTTCTTTCTCATTCAAATTTAACACTATTATTGAAAAAAAATGAGATTTTTCTTGCCTCTTTTTTTATCTTCTTTCTCCAAATTTCTTGTCCGTTTTCTTCATCGTTTTAATCCTCTTTTATTTCTATGCATTTTGAGTTAATTGTTTGCTTCATTTTTGTGGTTAATCCTATTGTAGTTTTCTACATCATCACGAAAGTTATTTTTCTTAGAATCTTATAATATATTAAAAATCATGAAACATGTATTTGAGAGCATAAAAATAGAACCCCCAAAATATTTGAAGAAAATCAGTATAATCAACTAAAAACCTAAAAATTAAACAGCGAGATAAATAGAAGATGAAATCTAGACTAAACAACATACAAATACGAAAATAAGTCACAAAATTTATAAACACCAGTAAAAATCAAATAAAATTAACAAAAATACTCAAGCAAATTTGTGGGAATGAAGAAAAAAATGAGAAACAAAAAATATAGGTATAGATTGCCTCACATAGATACATGTCTACGACAATATTAACACACTGTGCTTTTTTGATTTTGATGAAAATAAAGATGAATTCCTTGATTGGTGCTGGTGTTTTTTCTTCAATCTAGAAAATGTTGCTAAAAATTGTGTAAGGAAGATGATAGAGAAATGAAATAAGATTGTGGGGAAAGTGGTGGGTTTGGTGGCAAAAGGTAAATAAAAATCATAAATATATTAATTAAACATTATAAAAATATCAAGATGACATGAAGTGGTATATATATACACGTGTCTTTTTATAATTATTTTTAAAATTACGTGTCACACATTTAAAGTATAGTCACAATTAAAGGGTAAAAAAGTTGTTTAATATGTTGAGTTTAGCTGGGTTCAGGGTCCAGATTACAAATGAGTAAGTAGAAGGGTTCATAATAGAAACACATACAAGTACAAGGGTCCAGCAAACAATTTTACCTTGTATTTTTACATATAATATTATTCTATATCTTTTCATTATACTCCTTATATTCCCATATTAAGTGTAATTCTTAAGGCGAAGCACACATATTAAGAATAATATTAAAGATCATAGGGTAAATCATAGTTTCAACTATTGCCCTTTGTGATATTATAAATATAAGGGAAAATAATGCACAAAACCTCCCTAGACTATGACCGAAATCTCAAAGTCACACCTTAACTAAACTAAGGTCCTATTACGCCCCTAGACTTTTTTTTGGTAATTTTGTGCACCTTTTGGGATTACATGTCATCCAAATATCTCCCACGCATCTCAATTATGTGGATTCACGGAACGTGCCACGTTAAACAATAGATGAACAAAATTACAACAAAATTAAGTCCAAGGGGGTAATATCCCCTTTGTTAATTTAAGGCGATCTCTGAAATTTCAGTAATAGTTCAGGGGGTACGTGTGCATTTCCCCTAAATATAACTTTGTAAGTGTTGAATTGATCTCCTCGAAGATAGAAAAATTCAATATCTGAAAACCCATACATGGAAAAAATATCAAACGCCTATCTCGAACTTTGAAAAATTCATCTATTTTTGACAATGAAAAAAGCTTCAAAAATTAAATTAATGTGGAATAGAATTACTACGTTTCACACACCTTATATACTGAACAAATCACATTCCAAAAAAACGTAAATGTTTTTAAATATTAGCTTCTAAAGTACAATTGGATTTACTCATGAAAATATGTATATATATGGGTCGATATATTATTAATCCAATCCATTGGTTATTTAGTTCTTTTTTTAAAATATATTTTTTGGGGTAAGAAAGATGAAATGGGGGAGGGTATTACATTGTGGATATTTAATCTACACACGGTGAATTGCTTTAAAAATTCATGCACACATCACTAAAATTAAAATAAAAATAGTCCAAGTTAAACAAAATAACTGAACTTCCTAATAAAAACATGAAGAGTGATTAGTCTTAAGCTTAGGATTAGTGTTTAAATATTGATTTAGGTTAATATTAATTATATTACTATACTCTGGGATTGTAGTGTCTAATATCAATCTAACTAATAAAACCATGACCATATAGTGAAAAAACCATCTCAAGTAGAAAAAGCAAAAGGAGTAAACAAAAAGAATTATATGATTATTACACATAATATTATTATTTAATCTTTTCATGATACTCCCTATATTCCTAATAAGTGTAATTTGTGAGTCGATGGACACCTATTAAGAAAATATTGAAGAACATAATATAAATAATAATTTCCATTAGTATCCTTGTGACATTAGAAATATAACTTTTTCAATAGTGAACTCATCTCCTAGAAAATATATAAGTAAGAAAAAAATATGAAAAAGTATTTCAAAAATCTATCTTGAACTTTGAATAATTCAAATATTTTATACAATGAAAAGAATTAAAAAATTGAGTTAACGTGAAATAAAATGAGTTCATGTTTCACGTTCTTGAATCAAATCACATTCATTTTCCAAAAAAAAAATCAATTTATGTTTTTTTGAATATTAAATTCTAAAGTAGATTTTTATTTGTACATGTAAATGTATATAAATATGGGTCAATCCATTTTTAACCCAATCCGTTGGTTACCTAGTTCTTTTTATATTTTTACTTTTAGGATAAGGGAAGATAAAATTGGGGGAGACGATAATATACTTTGTTGGCATTCAAAGCATTTTATCATCATATATTCACAAATTACAATATTACTACACCAAGCATTTATATGTTTTTGCTCTTGTGGGTAGAAGAATATTTAAAAGAAGCAGAGAGACATAGAGTAAGCTACTTTGGTATTTTTTTAATGATGTATTCATGAGACAATAAGAACTTTAAAAATTAGTTAATTTTGATATTATTCAAAAGCAATACTTTTTGCCAAGAAAATCCTATATAAGAAAGAAAACTTTAAATAAATCTTCTTAAACCATATATTATTAAGGATAGAAGAGATGGTAAAGCCATCATATGCACTAGAGCAAACAAACATGTCATTGTTGATGAAATTCCAACTAAATTTAATATTCCTCCAATAGTATTCCATGAACCTTCTCTTACCTATATATTATAAAAACATATTTTACAATTATAATTTAATTCTTTTTATTCCAGCCTAACATAGATTACCAATAATATTTTCAATTTCATGCCTCCATAACAGGATAACTTATATAAGGTAAACCCAAACGCTACCCTTATGTAGAATTCGTTCAATAAGAGGCTTAAAAATACTTTCATAAAACGAATCAAAGCTTATATAAATGAATTTCACATAAGCATATCACTTGGATTATCTAGATTTGTGTTATGGTGATACAAGATGAAAAACATTGTTTCACTTCTATATAGGTGAAGGGTAAAATAATCTATGAGAAGTTGAAATGAAAAAAATTATTACAGATAGTGTGATGCTACCTTCTATAACTTCTTAAAATATTATTGATTTAAAAATAAATATTTTACTAAAGATCAATAAATACCCCTTTGTGGAATGGAAATACTAGATCTTATCCCTGTTACTCAAAAATAAATTTAGCATCTTTTTTAGGTTAAAAGGGCTTTCTTGAATCTAAGGAGAAAATTAAAATTTAGCGAATTTAACTTCATTGTTAACACAAAAAAATGATTATGGAAGGCATAGAGGAAAATGTGACGAGACTTGTAAAACACAACTATATATTTAATAAAAAAAATTAGACTTTTGATATTTTCTACTAACTATGCTAAAAAGGACATTTTTAAAACTCAATTTGCGAACTAGCTCCAAGTCTTACTTTATTGATGCAAGAGACAGTATTTATCATTAAAAGTTAAAAAATTGTGATTCTTTAATCCTAGGTTTTAAATAATGTTGAATATTTTCTTCCATCAAAACCTTAAAAGACTAACATCTTAGCCTCTAAATCTTAAATTGCAAATTATTTTTTCTATCTTTAAAGTTTAAATTACACAATTTAAAATAAAAAAATGAATTTATTCCCTTCTAAAATCTCGATTTTTAGTCTTCACACCACCTTCTTCAGAAAATAATTTAGGTCATTCATAAAAAAAATTACTCTCTAATGATATAATAATTCTTGACTTCATCTATTATATTATTGTTAGTTCTCAGCCATTGTTATTCAATTCATTCATTCTTATTTCTAATTAATTTTTTAATTTTTGTAAACACTAAAAAACTTTACCAACAATCATCGACTACCCTCTTTGTTGCTGATGGCTTATTAACAAGTATATATATATATTATAGATCGATTTGTGTCAATTATTGTCAAATATATTAAATTTATTATTCAATTAATTCTTTAGTCTTGAGTAAACACACACACACGCAAACACAAAAGATGGACTACTATTTGCCTATAAATAATATATTATAACAAATCACTTAATATTATTTAAAGTAATCACGTGTATTATATTATATCAGAGTCTCTTTATTTTTCCTTTTTTGGTAAAAACAAATATAATATTAATAAGACTAAATATTCATCATTACATGTATTATGGTGAAATTGTTGTTTAGTATGTGGATAGAGGTGTAATATAGTACAAATTACAAAAGACACGAGTAGCAGATTACTTTATTAGCCTAAAAAAATAGTTCCCTCCTTGTTTGCTTTTTTATTCTTGGACACAAACAAGGGTTGAACTACCTAGTGCACAAAATAAATGATTGTCGATAGATTAGACCCCCTACTTAGCTAGAGCACAAATCACTTGGTTCTCCACTCTATATCTACTCTAGCTAGTGGGTTCCCTTGCTCCAAAAGTAGTGCCCTGCAATCATTTAAGATGTTAGATAGAGCAGGACAATCATTTTGTAAATAATGTTTAATTTCTTTAAAATCTATATTAATTTATAATGGAATAAACATTTTATCTAGTGCAATGTTAGCTCCAATAATAGGCCACATAGCTTTTTTGGATCGTTGTACCTATGAAGATATTCCCCATGAATCTAGATATCCAATTCCCTTTTGTATCACGAATGACTCCTCATATGCCTCATCTTCCTGATTCTATTTTGAATGATTCGCTTGTGATTTGTTCAAATCCTATTGATGGTGGTTTGCATTTAACAATATTATTCTTATATTTATGTTGGCCGCACATTAGTGTTTTTAAAAAATGATTTTATTTCTAGATGACAGTCCGTTTTACTATTCAAATACCTTTCGAGATCTAATTTGATGATCATAGTTGAACAATCTCCATGAATTTGTTGGATGTGAGTAGTTATTTCATTAATGAATATAATGTTGTTGGGATTTGATGTCCACTAGGTGAAACAACCAGGAACCCTTTTGGATTTGGAGGGAAAAAAATTTATTTCTTCTACTTTGGCTGAGAGTTGTTGTATGGAAGAACGTGATGTTAGATTTAGCTTCACCGAGCCAGTTAACTCTATATTTTTAGTTTCTAGAAATCTTCCTCTAGTATAAGTATAAGGTTGAATTATTCAATTAGGTCAACATATTGTTTTGATAGGAAGGAGTTGGATTATAATTCGATGATTTTGGACACCCTCAATTCCTCGGAGGAGTTTTCTGTTTTTTTAATTATGAATGTTGCCAAAAGATGTAATAATCCGGATGGTAACATTTCATTCAAAACAAGAGATTACCTTATATATGTTTGGTTAGTTAAGACAATTGAAGGAGATGAGATTTGGTAACTCGGGGTGTGAAGTCCACATGAGTTCAAAGCAAAATATTTTGTTCTTATGCTTATTTTTGTGTGGGAAAAGTAATATTAGAATGGGATAATGATCCTAATGCCTATGAGGTAGGTGGGTACTTGTGCATCTCGATAACTACAAAAACACTTCACATTTTCTGAAAATTTGTATAGTTTTTCAAAAATTAGACTTAGTCTATTTTTATCCACTTATTATACCATGTATTTGCTACCTTTTAAACCTAAATCAATCATCTCATAGTAACTACTACTACAATGAAAATAACTTTTAGTGGCAATAGATAAACACATTAATAAAGAGTATTAAAGTCTTTACCGACATTACTTAAGTGCCATTAGATCCAATGTAACTAAATCCTTTAGGAACATATAGAAAGTGATAGTTACAGCTAAATATATATATTTATCAGCAACTATTAATTAATTGCCGCTGAAGCTCATTTTTGATGTAGTGTAGTCACATCCCAGAAGTCATTTACATGAGAATTGATAATAGGCGTTCCTCCAACTTTATCTGTATTGCCCATTAGTTTGTTAATATTACCCCTATTACCTAATGCACCTTAATAGTTGTTCTTAATTGTTTCTAAGTTTTACCTTGAAATATTTCGTACATTATATAGTAATTTGAGATTATCTTTTGATAAGATTTCGAAAATATTGCTATTGTTTAAAAAGGTAGCTTCAGTAGATTGTGATGGTGAAGTAGGAGTTACTGCAAAAGATAAGGTAGAGGTTTTTTAGGGGTAATAGTTGGTAATGGAAGATCTAGAAATTTTTTTATCATTGGTACTCAATTACGCTCTATATAAAAGTTATTGTAAAGAACATGTGCTTAATTAATATATTTGAATATGTTATTAGATATTGTACAGAAATAATAGTGTGTTATCACAAAAGGTTGTAGGTGCTTAGGCACCAATACTTTATAACAGAAGTCTGCCAATGATACTAGGAGTGTAGGTTTTTGTCTCCCACCTTACTATTTTCAATAGTTGAGGCGGAGTTATTTTTATCTTTATTTTTATTTCATTTAAATATATTGTTGACATCGTTTTTCGTAACATTGGGAATGTATTAGTCTATCCATTTCTTTAAGCTCTTTTTTCGGAATGTTAAGGATTAAGACCACTTCGAGATAGCTCGATTTTGATGAGGACTTTTCCATTATTTGTAGATTTTAGAGTCAAGAAACATAATTGTATTAGCATCAAATAAATCAACGCTAATACTTTTATCACTTGAGCTAGCATCTAAGGTTGGATGTTTTTCATGATTCCTTTTCTCTTTAAATAATACCATCTTCCACAATTGGTAGGTGTTTCATCTTGTGTTGGAGTGGCGCTCTATTGGTCTCATTTGTCTATTGGATTTTCCTTTTTGCAAGTGGTATTATTTTTTCCAAAGACACCACATTTGATACAAAGTATATATAATATTTCCTCCATAAACAAGGCTTTGTAAGCGGCGACCTAAGAAGATATGATTACTGACTGGTAATTCAATTAGAACCTATACACAAATGTGTGTATATGATCCGCTCAATGAATAGTATGTACATTCATGTTTACTAAATTCCCTATTTTATTCCCTACTTGATCTAAGATTCATGGTCCTAGAATTATGTTGTAGTTCGGGTAGTATGATCCAGAAGACAAATAGGGGGTGAATTTGTTTTTCGATTTTTTTCTTTGAATAGTTGACTTAGAAGAGTCGCTAGTTAATTTTTGGTTTTTAGGAATAAACAAATAGAAATGAAATTTTGAAAGGTATACTTGACATATGATGTTTTTATACTAGTTGAGATCCATTGTAGATCTTATGTCCTATTTTCTTGGGTTGCAAGGGTGTTGTCTTCTAGTTTTCTGAAATTTGTAGTAAATACAAGTTTTGAATAAATTTAATATATCTACATTCAAAGTTTTTTCTTTCTATTTTCTTTTGATACCAAACCTTACAAACAATATTTTTACACTCGTGTGCATCTTCTCTTTAGCAGACGCTGGCTTTTATATAGTGTTATGCTGTTGAGACTTGAATCTTCTTATGAAGATATGGAAACCCAAGAGCTTTTACCATTGAAAACGGAGTAGTAGAGATCCTTATTTTACAAGAATTAATAAAGTTAAGGCTAATCTTTAGATTACTTCTTGATTGCTCTGATATCTTTATTTTATCCTTATCGATGAACTTCTTTCCTGATGAAATAATCAATGATTCGGTTCACCTTACTATAGACATTATATCTTCATTTAATCAAATAAGATTCTTTTTAATTGTAATATTTTGTTATTATTCAACCATTCATTTTTAATATCATCATGGAGTGCATTACAGACTCTGTACAAAATATTGTTGCTTCCAATTGCACATGAAAGTGTAAGTGGTTGCGCAAGTAATATGGTGACCCTAAAGAGCCGGATTATCAAACAAAAAAAGTTTTCAATTAATTATTCTTACTAAATTATATTTGTAATTATTTATTTTCCCACAATAATTTGTGTTTATTTTATATCTTCTCATATGCATTTTTTTTCTTCATACGTTTTGTATCTAGGTGGACACACAATATCATCTAAAACCTTGTCTCGAACCGAACAATACTCCTTATCCATAAATTGAACCATTTAAACCTCATAGGTTTTTTCTAATAGCAATAAGGATATAAATTTGTAATATTCTTGCTCTTTAAAAAAACAATTGTGTGCGCGTAAGGTATCTCGTCTAATTCAAATACTCCACAAGGCAAAATAATATGTCTTCTTCTAGATTCATAAATTGAGAAACCAATTTAAAAGATGATGGAACAATCTGCAAACATTAAAAAAGTTATTGATATGTTATATGAAATGCAACTATTTTCTATTTTTTAAAACTAATGTTGATCAAAAGGCCAAATGATCCATATTAAATGCATAAAATGTATATAGTTAGCTATCTTTATACATACCCTCATCTTTCAATATTTAGGTGCATTTACAATCAATACCTCCTCAAATATTCTCCACAATGTATCCTTTGTATGTGGGGCTATTTCTCTGTTTTTACAGTTTCAAGAACCAAATTAAATTCTAGCATCTTTAAAAAATATTATTATAGAGAATTGGCGTGCCAGAACAAGGCAGTCATTATCTCGAAGTCGTCATTCTACCGTTGTTTACTATTGAATGAATACTTGACCACTTCTCGTACCTAGCATCTTCTAGTTACTTCTTAACTCTATGATCAACCTTTTCCACCTTAGCCATTAATTTATCAAAATAGTTCTTCTAAATAATTCTTAGATATACAGCAAAATAGATCATATTGGGTGATTCTTCTCCTCTTGAAGTTTTTACGAACATTCTTGCGAAGATGCCATGTGCATGCATAATGAGGTACATTTGAAGCACATTGATTACACTCTTCATAATACTTTAATTTTTATGTAATACAACACATATTTTTTCATTCTTGCCAAATGTATTTTTGAATTGTTCAAAGAACCATGTAAATGAACAATCATTTTCTATGTCTACAACTCCATCTATCAATGAAAATATGAAACCTATCACAAATCAACACACATGATATTTTTGTTTGATATAACATTAACACTATGTATAAGTATTATACAAAAAAAAAAATCACCATCACAAAAACACATATATGCCCCATGCAGTGTGATTGCTCATATAAATGTCCTTTTGTAAGCTCAACTAAAATGTGCAACGTCGACAATAACTACCGATCTGCTGAACTTATTGAACCCCCTCATCAATGGTCTCAAGGTTATGAAAAGATACATTTCTACAACTTGTGCATCATTATATATTATTTAAAATACACAATACTCAGCATGTATATGTATCTCGGCATCTGCCTATATCCATATGTTTGTTTGCCCCTTATCATTTCTAATGTAGGTACATTAGCACGTCATGTTTTCTAGTCAGACATCTCCATCCCCATAGAATTGTCTAACATCCCGAATTATATTTTTTCGGAATATGAATTCTCTTATGGTAGATCAATGTAGGAACAGTCACACTACTGACAAACCCAATTATTTCATGAATATCATATAAATATTAATTAATCATCATAAACAAAAAATAATTATTACAATGTTACATATGCTAATGACAATAATGTAACATAAAAGACTAGAAACAAAAAATTTAATACTCTCAAACTTTTTTCTATAAGCTCTCTTTACTTTAAAATTTAAATTGTGCTTTATTATATATATCTTCACTAGGAAAATTGCATACGCTTCGTGCGACTCCCTTATTTGCAATTTTGGTTTACTCTTTTTTTTTTTGGTAGTTTTAGTGTAGTTGTTAAATAAGTGTTATAATTTAATATTTTCAGTTACACCAATGTAATGTCGCGACGTATTAGGTTGTTCTGGAGATTTAAAATGTCGTTGCTTGAATGAGTTATTCACATCCTGGTGAGTAGGGGTATGTAGCATGTAACTTTAAGTCCAAAAATGTGGATCAACATATGACACATAAACAACACAACTTTTATAGACATGTACATATTTAGTATGGCAAGTTTTTTTAGCAATAGATAAAACCAAATCCGCTAGAATGTTAGTTTCTCTCTTACCTACCATATGTAAATATAAAGGTCTCTGTTTATATCCATATATATATATATATATATATATATCTTTTGGCAATAGATAAAACCAAATCTGCTACAATGTTAGTTTCTCTCTTACCTACCATGTGAAAAAATAAAGGTCTCTGTGTATATCCATATATATATATATATATATATATATATATATATATATTTATATATTTAACAGTAGCATGCTAATTCAAGCCTTGTGCTTATGATGTGCAGGGTTTATTATAGTACTTACCTCTATGTCAGTAGTCTAGTTAGAATCTACTAACTCTGCAATAGTCAACTATGTATAAAACATAGCTTTTGCAACGTGAACGTTACTTGCATTTTCACTGTCAATAGTATGTACATCAACTAACTGTTTTGAGAACATAACCAGCAACGGGGTGATGTTGACCATTTTAAGACTAACATATATTTTGCTTGTTGTGGTGGTGGCAACAGTCAGTTCACCTATTATGAAAAAAACAAAACTAAATGTCAATGTCATAGATATGTGACTATTAAAAAGTTCAAGTAAGTTGAGAAGACATAGTTACCTCTAAATTTTTTTAGAGTAGTAGCAGTAATGATCAAAATATATGGTCCCAAGTGGATGTGATATACGTAAGGGTAAAATATCTTACCCTGATCCACCCACAAAGTTATTCTTTCTTTGATAGTCCTGTCCTAGCTAAAAGAGAATTATTTGTAGCTTTTTTGGGATGAATAAATTTGAATGTAATGTAATTGAGACAAGAATATTATGGATCCGTAAGACTGTGTATGTCGCATTTCTTCCACTTTGAACTCATACTCTCCATATAATCGATTCCAAGTAAGCATCAAACTACACCTACAAGTTGAGGAGGGATATTATTTACTGTATACGTTGTAGACCGCGTGTAACATAAATGCCAAGAATGGATGTGCCTGATAGGACGATGTTGTTGTTGACCCTAGAGCGAATCATTACTGCTTGGATACAATTACAGGGATTTGAAAAATATCATCTTGTAGTTTTTGGATGAAAGTTATCCAGAAGAATGTTATTTAAAAGTTTGAATACACTGATATGTATTCACCAGTTATTTCTGATACTTTGAAGTTTCTCATAATGATTGCATAACCTTTGCTCAACTTTTCTCGAAACTTGTTAATTTTATTCTTCCAAATTACCGTGTTCATCAAAGTCCCCTGTTAGAAGTAAACGTGCAAGAAAGTTTGGAATAACCAAATTCATAATGTTGTATAAACGGAATATGAACGATACAGTACCTTCTTGAAAAGGGAGTAAATACTTGTTGTTTCCAATTCTTAAAAGGCATCGCTCCGCATATAAGTGGTGTTGCTGTTGAGATGGTGTGATTGTTGGGGCTGAGGAAACACTAGAGTGTTTGTGTTGTTTGGGTTGAAATGTAGTTTAATGTAGGGGTTCTTAATGTAAAAGGTATTTTTGGGAATATTTTAAATTAAAAGCGTTTTTTGGATGGTGGTGGTGCCACTTAGGTGGTACTAGGGTCTTCCTATATATATATATATATATATGAATATATATATTATTTTTTGGGAACGTGCGTTACGCGTTTGTCCCATACAATTATATAAAATTTAATTATTATATAGAAAATTTTGAAATTAAGAAAAATTACTTTTATCCATTTATATTTTATTCATTCAATAAAATTCATACTAATCGAATAGTACATTGATCATCAAGAAAAAAATATGTAAAACTAATTAAGATACTACAAATTCTAATAATATGAATATATCTATATGAATTATCCTTAATAATATCTCATTAGGCTCCATAAAAATTTTCTAAGGAGAAAATATCGACTGCAACCAGAATAAATAAAAGAAAAATGTGATTTAATTAATGAAATATTGTGACTACAATTCCGTTGTTCTCTTGATTCTCTCTCCTAAGTTTCTCTGTGATTCGAGAGCTTTCAGTAAAGTGTTTCTCTAATTGTCTAATGATGTAGACCTCCTTGAGATATTGTGTATCTCCAGGACGTCCGAAAGTGCTTCGTCGTTTCAAGTGGATCTCCGTGAAGAACTTTGTTACGCACTCCTTCGAAGAGCTGTGAGGTTGAGGTTGTAGCTTTCTCCAATTTGCTTAATTCTTTTTGAAGAGTTTTTTTGATTCCCCTATAATGTCATGTACATCCCCTATTTATAGTTGTAGGGGGTGGACAAGGTTGCATATGATTGGCTAAAGGATGTCATTTTGACACTTGACGCATTGTTATTAATTTTTGTATTTCACAGGGACTACCGCCTCATTTCGACATGTGGCGTCACTTTATTGGTTACGGATGACCAATAACTGTGACACGTGGCATGGGTTTGGGCTTCAAGCTGAAATGGACACTTGATTTGAATTTCATTAGATGGACTTATTCATTTGTAAATCCCAAATTAATTTTTCATCCCAAATGAACATGGATTTAATTCAAATTTTGTATGAATTTGAATCTATAGAATTTATGTGTCTACAAATGTCCCTTACATCGAGACTTGTCAACGTGAAAGCTTGCCGATGTTTGGAGAAAGGACTTGAAGTAGTCATGAATATGTTTTCCTTTTTTTGAGACCTGTCAACGTGTAGGCTTGCCGAAATTGACAATGAAAGTTTATGTCTTCTTGAATATGTATTATTTTTTTCGAGACTTCTCTACGTGTAGGCTTGCCGAATTTGGAAGTTGAAGTTTGAATCTTCATGAATTCATTGTTGAGACTTCAAGAGTAGTTGTTTCTTGTTGTCATATTCTAACTGGGCCACCAGCAATAATTTTCTTGTAGTAGTGACAATCATTTTTTTTTAAAAAAACTTCTTGCTCGACAACCACATGGACCTTCTATATCGATTTCAAATAGATAGGTCTAGTGGGTATTAGCACTTGCTAATTTCCTTGTTGATCACCCTCTTACGGGAAAATGGGAAACTTTAAATGAGTTCCCTGATAAATATGATTTTTTTTAATGAAGAGTTGTCGACATGGACAATGTTCTTTGGTGGATCTGCACGCCGAGATGGAGTAAGGGCAGAAGTGGTGTTGATATTTGCAGAACAAATAATTTTACCACTCTCTTTGTTCTAGGTAAAACACTTTCCAACAATGCTGCAAAATACCAAGTTTTGATTGTGGGCCTTGAAATTGTAATGGACCGAATTCGTACAATTTATGTGTCTACACTCCCATATAAGCAAGAAAATGATAAAAGAAAGAAAATATTATAAAAGTACATTTAAAAATGAATATAAAGGTCATAAATTAGTAATTTTAGTAACAAAAATAGACTTATCACTTTCATAATATCGTAGAAAATTAAATTAAAGAAGTATAAATCGGTAAAGAATACAAAAAAATAAAACAAATAAGAATAAATACAATATTTATATACTTCTAATACATTAATTATAACAATATTTCTACTAAAAACAAATACATAAGGAATAGAGTTCTTGATGATACCTTCTCTCCTATAACCAATCAAAATTCAAAAGTCTTAATAATGATCCAAGTGCTTAACTCCTAATGACTAATACATACCATAAAAAATTTAAAATAATTGAAAATCCAAAAAGAGCAAGAAAAAGTAAAATGATTTCTTGACCACATAGATATGTCCGTCAGTTGGACTTCCTAAATGCTAAAAGTTAAAATTTATATTTATTACAAAAAAATTTTACAAATGTAAAATACTAAAAACAAATTCTAAAGGTTGAATAATTGTGGAATATGAAAAAAAAAATTCACAACATGGAATTGAATGAACTAATGAGTGAGAATGTATTTTATTTTAATGAAATATTATTAATATATAGGTAAATTTACTTTTTAATACCAATAATTAAAAGATTGGTGTTTAATTAAACACTCAAATGACTATTCAACCTATAAAAGATAATTTGTAATTCAACTTTTATCTTTTTTTTACCATCCCAATTATAGTGTGTGTGTGTATATATATATATATATATTAATTAATGACAATAACCTGGAAAGAAATTCTTTTTATCTATTAAAAACTAAAATGAAATAGGAAAATAGAAGTTAACACAAGAATGAGGAAAATATGACATAATAAGAGTATTATAATTGTTCAACCAAAATTCAAGTATTTATAAATAATTTTAAAAACATCTAAAATGGTAAAGGTAAAACTATGATACAAAATATTATAATTAGGATAAGATCAAATATTAATATTTCAAAAATAAAATACCTGAAAAATTGCCTAATGATTCACGTCAACAGGAGGCAATTGGTAAAGAACAATTACTTTTCTAGGATTCTTATATAGATCTAGAGATTTATAGGTTAAGATGAAAAGTTGAAGAGTTATTTAATTTACTTTGCAGAAGTTGGATCTTAGATATGAGGAAGAGGGAAGATTAACTCTTTTACTAGTAGTTCAGTAGATTCAATTACACTAATTATAAATAAAGGATAAAAAAATTAATTCATTTAACCACATAAATTATTTGTGACGACCCAAAACGAGCCGCGAGTGGCACCCACACTTATCCTACTATGTGAGCGAACCAACCAATCTAAACCCCAACATTTCAACCATAAGAAACAAAATATAATGTGGAAGACTTAAAACTCATTAATAAACATCGATTAAATAACTTCTAAAACTCATTACTTATTATTCCCAAAATCTTGAAGTCATCACCACAAGAACATTCTATGCTCAAATTACTAAATCTAAGAGTATCTAGGAAGCTAAAATAAGTAAACAGATGATCCATGTCCGAACTTCAAGGACATTAAGACATGAATGAGAGAGAATCCAGTCCGAGTTAGGAACAATAGCTCACCCTGAAATCTGACGTGATAAAGACTGGCTAGAGTTGAGGACGAGTTGAAGTCGATGGCACATTTGTTGCACTCCACAAATAACAAAGAAGAAAATTACAAGTAGGGGTCAATACAAGGCACAAGTACTGAGTAGGTATCATCGGCCAACTAAAAATAGAAAGCAATATATATCAGATAATAACATAAAATTGACTACCATACTTAACTGGTGACAACAACAAGTACCATAACCATTGGCCACAACCCAAGCACATCTATGAGGACTCAAGCCTCCACACCATACTCATTTGGGGAATAGGTTCTTTAAATTTGAGTATATTAACATAATTCAAGATTCATTCTCTTTATTATCCTGGTGTCAGAACGTGACACTCTAATCCCCTACTACTACGTGTCTGTTCATAATACCCGATCCCCTAGTTCTTGGTGACGGTACGTGACACTCCGATTCCCTAATTCTACGTTTCAGCTCGTGACACCCGATCCCCTAATCTCATTCTTTTAGTTCATCAAGCCTTCTTTTATACCAAGGCATCATCATTAACAAAGTGGATTTAAGGTTTTTAAGATTCCACAGTATCATCATTATAATCCATCACCATTTACATAATCACAACATGCAACAACATAATTAAGCATATAGAAGACTTTAGAATACCACCCAACACATATAAATCCCTATTTAGAGTTTACTATGAAATAGCATAAACCATAACCTACCTCCACCGAAGATTCGTGATCAAGCAATCTACTTCTCCAATGCTTTTTGCTTTCTCTTCGTTCTTCTTTCTCTCTCGCTCGTTCTCTCTTCTTTTCTTTTTAATTTTCTCCTCTTTCAAATTCCCTTTGTTTTACCCTAATTAACATATAATTAAGCATAAAAGATGATAAAAGTAACCCACTATTTATTTTAAGGTTATCTCTTTTAACCCTTAAGTAAATAAGTTATTAAACTTACCCACTAATTTCATACAGTTTGACATAAATAGTCCAAAACACCCCTTTAAAACATAAGCAGAAATTTGACTCAGTCAAGGTTACGCAGCTCGTGACGGCCCGTCGTGCCTGCGACAGTCCTTCCTGCTGTTTCCGTTACAAAATTCAGAGAGATGAATTCATTAAAGAGTCTGTGACGGTCCGTCGTGCCTACGACGGTCCGTGCTGCTCTTCTGTCGTGAAGTTCAGAGAGTTGTTTCCCCGTACCTAAATTTCAGAGTTTAAGTGTTTTGGGACGGAAATCCTCGACGGTCCGTCGTGTGGTCCGTAGACACAGTCAGATATTTTCAAAACTAAACTTTACTGCTCGAAACAACTAAACAGGTCGTTACAATAGATACCAATTTACCCATCGTTCATCCTCGAACGACCACAAGAAGAAAAACATGGGCGAGAAAGAGTACCTGAATCTGTGAAAAGATGTGGATATCTTTCTTGCATATCAGCCTCCTTCTCCCTAGTGGACTCTTCAACTGGCCGATTCTTCCATTGAACCTTGATGGATGCAATCTCCCTTGATCTCAACTTGCGGACTTCTCTATCTAAAATGGCAACAGGCTCCTCCTCATAAGACAAATTCTCATCAAGAAGAACTAAATCCCAACGAATGATGTAGTTTCCATCCCCATGGTATCTTTTCAGCATAGACACATGAAATACCGGGTGCACTCCTGAGAGTCCTGGGGGCAAGGCTAATTCATAAGCTACCTCCCCCACGCGCTTCAGAACATCAAATGGACCAATGTACATCGGACTAAGCTTACCTCGCTTACCTGTCACGACCCAAATCGAGCCGTGAGTGGCACCCACATTTATCCTCCTATGTGAGCGAACCAACAAATCTAAACCCCATCATTTCAAACATAATGAACTAAATACATTGTGGAAGACTTAAAACTCAATAACAAAATAAATCAAATAGCTTCTAAAAACTCAAACACTTATTATTATCCCCAAAATCTGGAAGTCATCATCACAAGAACATCTATCCTTAAATTACTAATCTAAGAGTATCTAAGAAGCTAAAATACATAAAAAGCTAGTCCATGCCGGAACTTCAAAGCATCAAGACATGAAGAAGAAGATCCAGTCCAAGATAGAAGCATTAGCTCACCCTGAAATCTGGAGTAATAAAGACTGGCTAGAGTTGCGGTTGAGTTGAAGACGACGACACGTTTGCTGCACTCCACAATTTAACAAAAAGAAACATACAAGTAGGGGTCAGTACAAAACACGGGTACTGAGTAGATATCATCGGCCAACTGAAAATAGAAAACAATATATATCAAGTAATAATATAAAATCAACTACATTAATCAACATGTAGCAACAACAAGTACTATGATCGTTAATAAGTACCGCCAAGTTCATACATGAGGACTCAAGCCTCAATACCATACTCAATTGGAAATTAGGTTCATTAGATTGAGTATACTAACATCTTTCAAGATTCATCACCTTTATTCTTGTGTCAGTACGTGACACTCCGCTCCCCTACTACTATGTGTCAGAACGTGACACTCTGATCCCCTAGTTCTACGTGTCGGTTCGTGACACCCGATCCCCTAATTCTACGTGTCAATTCGTGACACCCGATCCCCTAATTTTACGTGTCGGTTCGTGACACCCGATCTGCTAATTCTACGTGTCAGTTCGTGACACCCGATCCCCTAATTCTACGTGTCGGTTCGTGACACCCGATCCCCTAATTCTACGTGTCGGTTCGGGACACCCGATACCCTAATTCTGCGTGTAGGTTCGTGACACCCGCTCCCCTTATTCTACGTGTCGGTTCGTGACACCCGCTCCCCTAATCTCATTCTATGAATTCATCAAGCCTTCTTTTACACCAAGGCATCATCAATCTCATTACTCTAGTTTATCAAGCCTTCTTTTATACCAAGACATCAATCTCATTACTTTAGTTTATCAAACCTTCTTTTATACCAAGGCATCATCAATCTCATTACTTTAGTTCATCAAGCCTTCTTGTATACCAAGGCATCATCATTAACAAGGGGTTTTCAAGATTTTAGATTCAATATCTTCATCATGCTTATTTCATCACAATTATATAATCATATTCATGCAAGCATACAATTAATCATGTAGAAGACTTTACAATACTACCCAACACATATCATTCGCTATTAAGAGTTAACTACAAATAGTATCAAAACCATAACCTACCTCCATTGAAGTTTAGTGATCAAGCAAGCAAGTTCCCAAAGCTTTGTTCTTCTTCTCGTTTCTCCTCTTTCTCGTTCGATCCTCTCTCTCTCTTTGTTCTTTCTATTTTTCTTATTCAAACCCTCTTTCTTTTACCCTAATTATCATATAATTAACTATAAAATATGAGGAATTAACCCACTAAACAACTCAAGGTTATCTCTTTTAACCCCCAAGTAATTGAGATATTAATATTAACCCACTAAATTTATAATTAAAGCAGGAATAGTCCAAAACGTCCCTTAAAACATTTAAAGAAATCCGACTCAGCCTGGGATTACGCAACCTGTGATGGGCCGTCGTGACTGCGACGGTCCGTCCTACTACTTCCGTTACAGAGTTCAGAGACTGAAATTTACTCAAGAGTCTGTGACTGCCCGTCATGCCTGTGACGGTCTGTCCTGCCACTTCATCACGAAGTTTAGAGAGTCGATTTAAGTAACCAATTTTCAGAATTCTATGTATTTTTGAATGAGACACCCTCGACGGTCTGTCGTGCCTGCGACGGTCCATCTTGGGGTCGGTCGACCAAGACAGCCTTTCCAGAATTAAAATCTGCTGCTCAAAACGACTAAACAGGTCATTACAATAGATATCAATTTACCCATCGTTCGTCCTCGAATGATTGTAAGAAGAAAAACAAGGGCGAAAAGGAGTACCTGAATCTGTAAACAGGTGTGGGTATCTTTCCTGCATGTCAGCCTCTTTCTCCCAAGTGGCTTCTTCAACGGGTCGATTCTTCCATTGAACTTTGATAGATGCAATCTCCCTTGACCTTAACTTGCAAACTTCTGTATCTAAAATAGCAACAGGCTCCTCCTCATAAGACAAATTTTCATCAAGCAGAACTGAATCCCAACGAATGATGTAGTTTCCATCCCCATGGTATCTTTTCAACATAGACACATGAAATACCGGATGCACTCCTGACAGTCCTGGGGGCAAGGCTAATACATAAGCCACCTCCCCTACTCGCTTAAGTACTTCAAATGGTCCAATATTCCTTGGGCTTAGCTTACCTATTTTTTCAAACCGCATCAACCCTTTCATGGGCGAAACCTTCAGCAAGACTTGCTCACCCTCCATGAACTCCAAGTCTCTAACCTTTCGATCTGCATATTCCAATTGTCTGCTTTGAGCCGCTAAAAGCTTTTCTTGAATAGATTTCACCTTCTCTAACGAGTCCCTCAAAAGGTCAGTACCCCAAGGTCTAACCTCAAATGCCTCAAACCAACCAATGGGAGACCTACATCTCTTCCCATACAATGCTCCGAATGGAGCCATATCAATACTTGAGTGATAGCTATTATTGTATGAAAACTCCGCTAAGGGTAAGAAGTTATCCCAATGACCCCCAAATTCTATCACACATGCACGAAGCATATCCTCCAACACTTGAATCGTTCGCTCAGACTGACCATCGGTCTGAGGGTGAAATGCAGTACTAAGGTCCAACATAGTACCTAACTAAGCATGCAATGTTCCCCAAAACATAGAAGTAAACTGCGTACCTCTATCTGATATGATGGAAAGTGGAACTCCGTGCAGTCGAACAATTTCTGAGATGTAAATTTTGGCTAACTTCTCTGCATTATAAGTCACCTTGACCAGAATAAAGTGAGCAGACTTAGTTAATCTGTCCACAACTACCCAAATAGAGTCAAACTTTCCCAATGTCTTTGGAAGACCAACCACGAAGTCCATTGCAATTCTCTCCCACTTCCATTCAGGAATGGGCATTCTCTGAAGTGTTCCTCTAGGCCTCTGGTGTTCATACTTTACTTGCTGACAATTTGGACATTTGGCAACAAAATCAACAATGTGGTGCTTCATTCTACTCCACCAAAAATGTTGCTTTAGGTCACGGTACATCTTGGTTGCACCAAGATCTATAGAATATCTGGAACTATGAGCCTCTGTAAGAATAGTGTGGATCAAATCATAAACACGGGGCACACATACCCTTCCCTTAATCCTCAAAACACATTCCTCATCCATTATTGCTTCTTTAGCCTCTCCTCGCAACACCATATCCCGAATTCGGCTTAGTTTCTCATCATCAAACTATTTTCCCTTGATCTTGTCAAGAAAAGAAGATCTCGCCTCCACACAAGCCAACAATCCTCCCTTCTCATTTACTTCTAACCTCATAAAGTCGTTAGCCAGAGTCTGAACCTCTCTAACCAATGGGCGTCTAGAAACTTATAAGTGAGCTAGACTTCCCATGCTCCCTTCCTTTCTACTTAAGGCGTCTGCCACAACATTAGCCTTTCACGGATGATACAAGATAGTGATATTGTAGTCCTTCAGTAGTTCCATCCATCTCCTCTGTCTCAAATTCAAATCTTTTTGACTAAAGACATACTGTAGGCTACGATGATCCGTGTATACTTCACACTTAACTCCATATAGATAGTGTCTTCATTGCTTTAAGGCAAACACTACCGCAACCAATTCCAAATCATGGGTCAGATAAATACGTTCGTTCACCTCTAATTGCCTTGAAGCATAAGCAATTACGTTCTTCTCTTGCATTAGCACTGCACCCAAACCCGAATAGGATGCATCACAATAGACAATGAAATTCTTACCTTCCACTGGCAGGGTAAGGATTGGTGCGGTAGTCAACAAGGTCTTCAGCTTCTGAGAGCTTTCTTCACACTCGTCCGACCATACAAATGGAACATTCTGTTTAGTCAAGTTCGTCAATTGGGAAGAAATGGAAGAGAATCCCTTGACAAATCAACAGTAATAGCTAGCTAAACCAACAAAGCTCCTTATTTCTGACACATTAGTAGGTCTTACCCAATTCTTCACTGTTTCAATCTTAGAAGGATCCACCATCACCCCATCCTTAGAAACTACGTGCCCTAAGAAGGACACTGAATCTAGCCAAAACTCACACTTAGAGAATTTGACATAAAGCTTTTTTCCCCTCAACATTTCCAATACGATTGTCAAGTGCTCCTCATGTTCCTTCTTGCTCTTTGAGTATACTAATATATCATCAATAAATACGATCACAAAGAGATCCAGATATAGCTCAAAATTCCTGTTCATCAAGCTCATGAAAGCAGTTATGTGCGTTAGATATACATATACAGTTTGGAGTACGCTTAGAACCGAGTGGACTAGGTTTTAGTATACCCTCATAGTCCCAGAACTGCATACTCCCGTTGGCTAAGTCCTCTCTATGGGCATTAGTTTTAGTGATCACGCCATAAACGCCTCTATACCCCTACTAAGGTATATCGGTTCCTTCAATGTGGTGTGTGCATTTTACATCATGGATAACTCATGTGGTGGTTTTGTCAGTTATTAATGGCTCCCATAGTACGACTCTAATGTATTTGACCAATTTTTCAGTTATACTTCAATATTCAGTTTCATCATGTTTTTCTTGCAATAATTCAAGTGTAATCTTTATTGAATTATTTTTCCTGATTTCAAATCAAAAGTACTAAAATCAAAATTTTGAGCATACACACATAAAATGTAATGAAGGGAATGGTTTCCTTGTTCTAGTTTGAACCAAAGGAGTCTTCATGGAAAAAGTGAAATTAGCATAATTGTTAGCCCCTATATTGAGTTGTAGATCAATCCATTCTTTTGGTGTTATAGTTGTTAGATGGATAAATTGATCTGGTTGGATAGGATATTAGTACAACTATTGGTTACCGTTTGGTTCATAATTATGACTTCATCATCTGATTTTCCAGGAGCAGTTTGAAAATTTAAAGAGATAATTATGATAAACCATTAAAATTAGTCATGTCAGGAGCAAAAATTTTATCAAATGAATTCTTAACATCATTTAATGAAGGCTCCAAGTATAACTTAGGAGCTAAAACATTGTTAGGTTTATTAATATTACAACTTCTTTAAACCGCACTTATATCCCAATCATGATCACCCATTTTAAATCTACATAAAATGATATCTACTTAGATGTAAAAAAATAAAAATGAGCTTCTAAGAAAAACTAATAATGTTTTCTGCAAAATTATAGAGAGAGAAAATGATTCAAAGAGGGCGGTTTCTAATAGGGGAAGTAGATGATCAAAGAAATGTTTAGTGGGTATGACATTATAACTGAAAGGTTAAGATGAAGAAAAGTGAACCAACTTTAAAATATATAGATAAAATTAAAGGTCTATCTACCTATCCCGGCGCATCCATATATCGTTTAAAGCTACAACACAATAAATATTTTTTTCTATTTTAGAATGAGTGGGAATAGCAACAAGAGAGATGTCAAAGATTATTATGTGTACCTTTTGTTTAAGATCATACATCTCATATATTATTGTAACAACTGAAGAGCACCCCATAGTCGTAACATGGTGTATTCAATCTAAAAGATATCTTACACAAGCGCTTAGAATTCATTAATCAAATAGGCATTACAAAATATGGAAGAATTTAAATATTTCCTTAAAACATACTTCGAAAGGTATTTCGTAAGAGAGGAAGTCTTCCTAACATTATTGTCTCAAACCGTCAATGAATGAAATGAATAAAAGTCTTTGGACACAAACACATAAAGTCTAAAATATAAAAGTAAATGCCATAAAGGTAAATAGATATTGTCCTCAAAGCAATGAGGACTCATAAAAAAGATCTTCAATCTTCTAAATTTTTGAAACTCTAGCCTCCAATAGAAACTCAAAGCTCATACCCTACATTTGGTTAGAATGTAGGCAATATGCGTTAGTACAAAAGTACTAAGTATGGAAGCTACAATAACATCATAAGAGTATCTCAAATAGTTAGTCAACATAAGACATAATCGTAATTTGATACTTCAACCATTTGTCTTTTATACTCAAGTTAACTACGTCCCAAGCCACCTCCACCGGAAAATGACTTCCCATCTATACTTAAGAAAATGATTTTCCAAAACTCTCTTTCAACCTCTGCCCAACCCACCCCACCCTACCAGCCCCAACCCACCCCTACCAACACTCCACACACCCTACCAGCCCCCACCCCACCCCACCCTATCCTATCAGCCCCCAATTAATCCTCTACCAGCCCCTCACCCACCCATACACCCTACCAGCCCCCCACCAATCCATACACCCTACCAGCCCCCCCCCCCATCTGTAAAAAAAGTTAACTTCATATTTTAATTTTTCACCCCTACCATCTTAACCCCCAACCCCGCCCTACACCAACGAAAAAAATTTAATTTTGTTATTTTAAAAAAAAAAAAAAATCAACTTCAAATTTTTTTTTACTCTAATAAAAGATAAAAGATATCAAAAACATATTACACTAAAAAATCAAACACTAAAATATATTTTTGGAAAATATTTTCTATTCACCAACCAAACATTAAAATGTAATCAAATATCTACTTATTTCAAGTAAAATATTTTCTACGAAAATTTTTCATGAAAAACATTTTCCTTCATACCAAACACAACCTTAGAGTAAGTTTCTATAGCTATAAGTTACTCTCTACAAAAAGATGATTAACTTTTTTTTTATGTTGGATTCATATAACAAAACACTACTCTTAAAATGAGTTAATCCTAAACTTTGATAAAACATTATTCAGAGGATCTTTTTTTTTTGCCAAGAAATTTCACCTAAGAAAGCAAACTTTAAAATAAATCCCCTTGACCCATATGTAATGTTTATATTGCTAATTTTATGATTCTGTAAATTGTGTTGATATGTTTACGTTAAAGTCATTAATAAACTATGTTATTTCAACGAAAGACTATATTTGAAATAAAAGTTGTCCTTAAGAAGGATTTTTTTTTTTGGAATTTTGATTATTTTGCATGATTGAGGTGTTTCATCACAAAAGAAGGTTCATTGATAAATATAATCTAACACATAAAAAATACATTTAGATTTAAAGAGAGTCTGTTGCGTAATTTCTTAATTATTTATTCTTCTTAGTGAGATCAACATCCATCTTAGTTATGACTTATTTCCTATGAATTCTTCACAACAGTCTTCCCTTTTGTGGAGGGTAATCCAGAATCTTCAATTTATGGTGTTATGAAATTCTAAAAAGGTAAGTCATTTGATTTTTAATAGGTAACCTTTTGTAGAATCCAAATGTCTAAACTAAAGATTTGGGATCCACCTCTTTGTAAACATAGTCTTTTATTGCAGGGAAGAAAGTTGTGATGTGTTAAGAAGAAATAACTATGATGGATGTTGATGTTGCTATGACAATTCACATGGAAGAAGAAATAATTACATAAATCCTCAACAAGCTCTCTTTCGATACAAATTTGTTATGAAGTCCCTGATGACACTGATCAACGAACCTAAATTTATAATGAAGCATCTCAATCATGCGAAGAATAACCAAAAATATCAAAAAAAAATATTCTTAATGACAACCTTTCTTTCTAATATGGTCTTTTAGAATTGCTTTAAAAAATTAATGCACACATCACTGAAATTAACATAAAAATAGTTCAAGTTAAACAAAATAACTGAACTTCCTGATAAAAACATGAAGAGTGCATAGTATTAAGCTTAGGATTAACATTTAAACATTGATGTAGCAGAATATTAAATATATTCCTATACGCTTGGATTGTAGAGTCTAATATCAATCTAACTAATGAAACCATAATCATACAGTGAAAACACCATCGCAAGTAGAAAAAGCAAAAGGAGTAAACAAAAAGAATTATATTATTTTTATACGTAATATTATATTTTAATCTTTTCATGATACTCCCTATATTCCTAAGAAGTGTAATTTGTGAGTCAATGCACACCTATTAAGAAAAGTTTTAAGAACATAATATAAATCATCATTTCCATTAGTATCCTTGTGACATTTGAAATAAAACTTTGTAAGTGGTGAACTCATCTCCTAGAAAATATATAAGTAAAGAAAAATATGAAAAGTGCTATATTGAACTTTGATTAACTCAAATATTTTATACAATGAAAAGAGATTAAAAAACTGAGTTAACGTGAAATAAAATGAGTTCATGTTTCATGTTCTTGAATCAAATCACATTCATTTTGCCAAAAAAAAAACAATTTAAGTTTTTTTGAATATTAAATTCTAAAGTAGATTTTGATTTGTACATGTAAATGTGTGTAAATATGGGTCAATCCATTTTAACCCAATCCATTTATCACCTAGTTCCTTTTTTATTTTTACTTTTAGGGTAAGGGAAGATAAAATTGGGGGAGGCGATAACATAATGTGTTGGCATTTATGACATTTTATCATCATATATTAACAAATTACAATATTACTACACCAAGCATTTGTATGTTTTTGCTCTTGTGGGTAGAAGAATATTTAAAAGAAGCAGAGAGAAATAGAGTAAGCTACTTTTATATATTTTTTATGATGTATTCATGGGACAATAACAACTTTAAAAATGAGTTAATTCTGACATTATTCAAAGGCAATTCTTTTTGCTAAGAAACACTAATATAAGAAAGAATACTTTAAAATAAATCTTCTTAAACCATATATTATTGAGGATAGAAGAGATGGTACCATTATTTCTAAGGCCATCGTATGCAGTAGAGCAAGAAAACATGTCATTGTTGATGAAATTCCAAATTGCTTTAATATTCCTCCAATCGAATTCTAGGAACTTTCTCTTACTTATATATATTATAAAAACATATTTTACAATTATAATTTAATTCATTTTATTCAAGCTTAACATAGATTACAAATAACATTTTCAATCCCATGTCACCATAACAGGATAGCACATATATGGCAAACCCAAACGCTACGCTTATGTAGATTCGTTCATTGAGAGGCTTAAAAAATACTTTCATAAAATAAATCAAAGCTTATATAAATGAATTTCACATAAGCATATCACTTGGATTATCTAGATTTGTGTTACAGTTATACAAGACGAAAAACTTTGTTTCACTTCTATATAGTTGAAGAGTAAAATAATCTATGAGAAGTTGAAATGAACACAATGATTACAGATAGTATGATGCTACCTTCTATTATTTCTTAAGATATAGTTGATTTAAAAATAAATATTTTACTAAAGATTAATAAATACACCTTTGTTGAATGGAAAGACTAGATCTTATCCTTGTTATTCAGTAATAAATTTAGCATCTTTTTTAGGTTAAAAGGGCTTTCTTGAATCTAAGGAGAAAATAAGAATTTAGAGAATTTAAATTCATTTTTAACACAAAACAATGAATATGGAAGGCATAGAGTAAAATGTGATTAGACTTGTAAAACACAAGTATATATAATAAAAAAATGAGACTCTAGGGTTTCTTAAATATTTTCTACTAACTTTGCTAAAAAGGACATTTTCAAAACTCAATTTGCAAACTAGCTCCATGTCTTACTTTATTGGTGCAAAAGACACTATTTATCCTTTAAAGTTAAAAATTCTGAATCTTTATACGTAGTTCTTAAAAAATATTGAATATTTTCTTCCATCAGAACCATAAAAGACAAACATCTCAGCCTCAAAATCATAAATTGCAAATTCTTTTTTCCATCATTAAAGTTTAAATTACATGATTTCAAACAAAATAAATAAATTTATTCCCTTTTTAAAATCTCGATTTTTCATCTTCACACCATCTTCAAAAAGAAGTTTAGGTCATTCATCAAAAAAATTACTCTCCAATGATATAATAATTCTTGAGTTCATCTATTATATTATTGCTAGTTCTCAACCATTGTTATTCAATTCATTTATTGTTATTTCTAATTAGTTTTTTAATTTTTATAAAAGCTAAAAAACTTTACCAACAATCATCGACTACCCTCTTTGTTGATGATGGATTATGAACAAGTATATGTATATTATAGATCGATTTGTGTCAATTATCGTCCAATATATTAAATTTCCTGTTCAATTAATTCATTAGTCATTAGTAAACACACAGACATACACACACAAAAAGATACACACACAAAAACACAATACTATTTGCCTATAAATAATTAAATTATAACAAATCCCGAAGTATTAATTAAACTAATAACGTATATTATACTATATGAGAGTCTATTTATTTTTCCTTTATTGGTAAAAACAAATATCATATTAATAAGGCTTAATATTCATCATTACATGGATTATTGTAAAGTTGTTGTTTAGCATATGGATAGAGGTGTAATATAGTACATATTTCAAAAGACACGAGTAGCAGATTACTTTGTTAGCCTAAAAAATAGTTCCCTCCTTGTTTGCTTTTTTATTCTTGGACACAAACAAAGGTTGAAATACCTATTGCACAAGACAAATGATTGTTGATATATTAAACCACCTAATTAGCTAAAGAACAAGTCACTTCGTTCTCCACTTTATGTCTACTGTAGATAGTGAATTCCCTAGATGCAAAAGTAGTGCCCTGCAATCATTTAAGATGTTAGATAGAGCAGAACAATAATTTTGTAAATAATGTTTAATTTCCTTAAAATATATATCAATTTATAATTGCATCAACATTTTATCTAGTGCAATTTTAGCTCTGGTAAAAGGCTAGATAGTTTGTTTTGATCGTTCTACCTTTCAAGATATTCCCCATGAATCTCGTTATCCAATTCCCTTTTGTATCACGAATGATTCTTCATATGCCTCATTTTCATGATTCTATTTTGAATGATTCATTTGTGTTTAGTTCAAATCCTATTGATTGTGGTTTCCATTAAACAAGATTAGACTTATATTTATGTTGCCCTCACATTATTATTTGTAAAAAATTATTTTTTTCTAGATGACAGTCCGTTTTACGATTTAAATACTTTTCGAGATCTAATTTGATGATCTTAGTTGCAAAATCTCCATTCATTTGTTGGATGTGAGTAATTATTTCTTTAAAGAATATAATGTTACTGGGATTTGATGTCCACTAGGTGGTACAACCAGGAACCCTTTTGGATTGTCAGGGAAACAATTTTATTTCTAATATTGCTGAGAGATGTTGTATGGAAGAACGTGGTGTTAGATTTAGCTTCACCGAGCCTGTTGACTCTATAATTTTTGTTTCTTGAAATCTTCCTGTAGTATAAGCATAAGGTTGTAATCTTCAATTTGGTCAACATATTGTTTTTATAGGAAGGTGTTGGAGTATAATTCAATGATTTTGGATACCCTCAATTCCTCGGAGGAGTTTTCTGTTTTTTTTTAATTACAAATGTTGCCAAAAGTTATATCATTCCAGATGGTAACATTTCATTCAAAAGAAGAGATTACCTTATATATGTTTGCTCAGTTAAGACAGTTGAAGGAGATTAGATTGGTAACTCGGGGTGTGAAGTCCACATGAGTTCAAAGCAAAGTTATATTAGAATTGGACAATGATCCTAATGCCTATGAGGTAGGTGGGTACTTGTGCATCTCGACAAGTACAAAAACACTTCACATTTTCTGAAAATTTGTATAGTTTTTCAAAATAAGACTTAGTCTATTTTGATGCATTTTACCACGTATTTGCTACTTTTTAAACCTATTTCTATCATCTCATAGTAACGAATACTACAATGAAAATAATTTTAAGTGTCAATAGATAAACACATTAATAAGGAGTGTTGAAGTCTTTACCGACATTAGTTAAGTGCCATAAGATCCAATGCCACTAAATCCTTTAGGAACATATACAAAAAGTGCTAGTTACTACTATATATATATATATCAGCAATAATTAATTAATTGCCTCTAAAGCTCATTTTTGGTGTAGTGTAATCACATCCCAAAAGTCATTTACCATAGAATTGATAATAGGCCTGCCTTCAAATTTATCTGTATTGCCCAATAGTTTTTTAATATTACCCCTATTACCTAATGCATCTTAATATTTGTTCTTAATTGTTTCTAAGTTTTCCCATGAAATATTTCTTACATTATGTAATCATTTGAGATTATCTTTTGATAAGATTTCGAAAAGATTGCTATTGTTTAAAAGTGTAGCTTTAGTAGATTGTGATGGTGAAGTAGGAGTTACTGAACAAGATAAGGTAGAGTTTTTTAGGGGTTATAGTAAGTAATGGAAGATCTAGAAATCTTTTTATCATTGGTACTCAATTACGCTCTATTTAAAAGTTATTGTATAAAACAAGTCCTTCGTTAATATATTTCAATAAGTTATTAGATATTGTACACAAATAAGAGTGTGTTATCAGAAAAGGTTGTAGGTTCTTAAGCACCCATACTTCATAATATAAGTCCGCCATTGATACTAGGAGTGTAGGTTTTTGTCTCCCACCTTACTATTTACAATAGTTGTGGTGGAGTTATTTTTATCTTTATTTTTATTTATTTAAATTATATTGTTGACATAGTTTGTCATACCATTGGGAATGTATTAGTCTGTACATTGCTTTAAGCTCTTTTTAGGGAATGTTGTGGATTGAGACCCCTTTGAGATAGCTCGATTTTGACGAGGACTTTTCCATTATTTGTATATTTTAGAGTCAAGAAACTTACTTGTATTAGCGTTGAATAAATTTACTCTTATACTTTTATCATTTGAGCTAGCATCTAAGGTAGGACGTTATTCATAATTCCTTTTCTCTTTAAATAATGCCATCTCCCACAATTGGTAGGTGCTTCATCTTGTGTTGGAGTTGTGCTATATTCTGGCTCATTTTTTTTATTAGATTTTCTTTTTTTCTAGTGGTATTAGTTTTTCCAAAGACACCACATTTGGTAGAAAGTATACATAATATTTCCTTCATAGAGAAGGCTTTGTAAGCGGCGACTTATAAAGATATGATTATTGAATGGTAATCCAATTTGTACCTATACACAAATGTGTGTATATGATCCATGCAATGCATAGGATGTACATCCATCTTTACTAACTCTCCTATTTTATTCCATACTTGAACTAAGATTCATGGTCGTAGAATAATTTTGTAGTTTGGGTAGTATGATCCAGAAGTAAAATAGGTTGTCACGACCCAAAACCGGGCCGCGATTAGAACCCACACTTACCCTCCTATGTGAGCGAACCAACCAATCTAAACCTTAACATTTCAATGTAATATCAACATAAAGTAATGAGGAAGACTTAAACTCATTAATAAAATTAGTAACTATTATTATCCCCAAAATCTGGAAGTCATCACCACAAGAACATCTATCCTCAAATTACTAATCTAAGAGTATCTAAGAAGCTAAAATACATAAAAAGCTAGTCCATGCCGGAACTTCAAGGCATCAAGACATGAAGAGGAAGATCCAGTCCAAGCTAGAAGCATTAGCTCACCCTGATATCCGGAGTAATGAAGACTGGCTAGAGTTACTGTTGAGTCGATGATGACGGCACGTTCGCTGCCCTCCACAAATAAACAAGAAGAAAACATAAAAGTAGGGGTCAGTACAAAACACGGGTACTGAGTAGATATCATCGGCCAACTCAAAATAGAAATCAATATATACCAAGTAATATCATAAAATCAACTATGATACTCAACATGTAGCAACAACAAGTACTATATCATTAACAATTACCGTCAAGTTCACACATGAGGACTCAAGCCTCAATACCATACTCATTTGGGAATTATGTTCATTCGATTGAGTATATTAACATATTTGAAGACTCATTATCTTTATTTCTCTTGTGTGGTACGTGACACTCCGCTCCCTCATATTCATTAATCCTCTTGTGTCGGCACGTGACACTCCGATCCCCTAAATCTACGTGTCGGTTCGTGACACTTGATCCCCTAAATCTATGTGTCGGTTCGTGACACCCATTCCCCTAAATCTACGTGTCGGGTCGTGACACCCTATCCCCTAAATCTACATGTCAGTTCGTGACACCCGATCCTTTAAATCTACGTGTCGATTCGTGACACCCGATCCCCTAAATCTACGTGTCGGTTCGTGACACCCGATCCCCTAAATCTACGTGTCGGTTCGTGACACCCGATCCACTAAATCTATGTGTCGGTTCGTGACACCCGATCCCCTAAATCTATGTGTCGGTTCGTGACACCCGATCCCCTAAATCTACGTGTCGGTTCGTGACACCCGATCCCCTAATCTACTTCTATCAATTCATCAAGCCTTTTTTCTCACCAAGGCATCTTCAATCTCATTATTTTAGCTCATCATGCCTTTTTTATACAAAGGCCTCATTATTAACAGAGAGATTAGGGTTTTGTAAGATTTGAGATTCAATAACTTCATCATGCTTAGATAATCACAATTATATAATTACATTCATGCAAACATACAATTAAGCACATAGCAGGGTTTACAATATTATTAATACATATCATTCGCTATTAAGAGTTTACTATGAATATCGTAAGAGAAACCGTAACCTACCTCCACCGAAGACTAGTGATCAAGCAAGAATTTCCCAAAGCCTTGTGTTTTTCTCTTCGTTCGTCTCTCTCTATCGATTCTCCGTCTCTCTCTTTCTGTTCTTTTCTTTTTCTTATTAAAACTCTCTTTCTTTTACCCTAATTAGCATATAATTAAGAATAAAAGATGGTGATAATAACCCACTAATTAAATTAGGGTTACCTCTTTCAACCCCCAAGTAATTAGACTTATTAACATTAACTCACTAACTTTATAATTAAAGCAGGAATAGTCAAAAACGTCCCTTAAAATGTATCAAGAAATCCAACCCAGACTGGGATTACGCAGTCTGTGACGGCCCGTCGCGCCTGCAACGGTCTGTCCTGCTGCCCCGTCACAGCGTTCAGAGACTCTATTTCTCTGAAGAGTCTGTGACGGTCCGTCACACCTGTGACGGTCCATCCTGCCATTCCATTACGAAGTTCAGAGAGTCAATTTTCAGTACCCAATTTCATATTTTCTAAGTGTTTTGAAACGAGACTCTGCGCTGGTCCGTCATGCCCATGGCGGTCCGTTGTGGGGTCCGTCGCCTCAGCCTGTTTTTCCAGAAATAAAATCTGTTGTTCAAAACGACTAAACAGGTCACTACAATAGATACCAATTTACTTATCGTTCATCCCCGAATGATCACAGGAAGGAAAACAAGGGCGAAAAGGAGTACCTGAATCTGTAAAAAGATGTGGGTATCTTTCTCGCATATCTGCCTCCTTCTCCCAAGTGGCTTCTTCAACGGGTCGATTCTTCCATCGAACTTTCATGGATGCAATCTCCCTTGATCTCAACTTGCGAATTTCCCTATCTAGAATGGCAACAGGTTCCTCCTCATAAGACAAATTCTCGTCAAGCAAAACTTAATCCCAACGGATAATGTAGTTTCCATCCCCATGGTATCTTTTCAACATCGACACATGGAATACCGGATGTACTCCGGACAGCCCTGGAGGCAAGGCTAACTCATAAGTTACCTCCCCTATGCGCTTCAGAACCTCGAAGGGACCAATATACCTTGGGCTTAGTTTACCCCTTTTTCCAAACCGCATCACCCTTTTTATGGCCGAGACTTTCAGTAAGACTTGTTCACCCTCCATAAACTCCAAATCTCTAACCTTCCGATCTGCATAATCCTTCTGTCTACTTTGCGCCGCTAGAAGCTTTTCTTGAAACGATTTCACTTTATCTAACGATTCCCTCAGAAGGTCAGTACCCCAAGATCTAACTTCAAATGGATCAAACCACTCAATGGGAGACCTACATTTTCTCCCATATAGTGCCTCAAATGGGGCCATATCAATGCATGAGTGATAGCTATTGTTGTAGGAGAACTCAGCTAAGGGTAAGAAGTTATCCCACTGACCACCAAATTCTATCACACATGCACGAAGCATATCCTCCAACACTTGAATCGGTCGCTCAGACTGACCATCGATCTGAGGATGGAAAGCAGTACTAAGGTCCAACCTAGTACCCAATTCCGCATGCAAGGTTTTCCAAAACTTAGAAGTAAACTGCATACCTCTATCTGATATAATGGAGAGTAGAACCCCATGCAATCGTACCACTTCTGAGATGTAAAGTTTGGCTAACTTCTCTGCATTGTAAGACACCTTGACCGAAATAAAGTGAACAGACTTAGTTAACCTATCAACAATTACCCAAATGGAATCAAACATTCCCAATGTCTTTGGAAGACCAACCACGAATTCTATTGCAATCCTTTCCCACATCTATTCAGGAATGGGCATTTTCTGAAGTGTTCCTCCGGGCCTTTGGTGTTAATACTTAACTTGTTGACAGTTTGGACATTTGGCTATAAAATCCACAATATCACGCTTCATTCTACTCCACCAAAAGTGTTGTTTTAGGTCACGGTACATCTTGGTTTCACCCGAATGTATCGAATACTTTGAACTATGAGCCTCTGTCAGAATAGTTTTGATCAAATCGTCAACTCGGGGTACACATACCTTTCCCTTGATTCTCAAAACACCTTCCTCATCGATTTGTGCTTCCTTAGCCTCTCCTCGCAATACCTTATCTTTGATTCTACTTAGTTTCTCATCATCAAACTGTTTTCCCTTAATCTTGTCAAGAAAGGAAGATCTTGCCTCCACACAAGCTAAAAATCCTCCCTTCTCATTTACTTCTAATCTCATAAGGTCGTTAGCCAGAATCTGAACTTCTCTAGCCAATGGTTGTCTAGAAGCTTGCAAGTGAGCTAGACTTCCCATGCTTCCCGCCTTTCTACTTAAAGCATCCGCTACAACATTCGCCTTCTCCGGATGATACAAAACAGTGATGTCGTAGTCCTTCAGTAGTTCCATCCATCTCCTCTGTCTCAAGTTCAAATCATTCTGAGTAAAGACATACTATAGGCTACGATGATCCGTATAGACCTCACACTTAACCCCATATAAATAGTGTCTCCATTGCTTTAATGCAAACACTACCGCAGCCAATTCCAAATCATGGTTCGGGTAATTACGTTCGTGCACCTTTAATTGCCTTGAAGCATAAGCAATTACATTCTTCTCTTGCATTAGTACTGCACCCAAACCCGAATAGGATGCATCACAATAGACAATGAAATTCTTACCTTCTACTGGCAGGGTAAGGATTGGTGCAGTAGTCAACAAGGTCTTGAGCTATTGAAAGCTTTCTTCACATTCATCCGACCATACAAATGGAACATTCTGCTAAGTCAAGTTCGTCAATTGGGAATCAATAGAAGAGAATCCCTTGACAAATCGGCGGTAGTAGCTAGCTAACCCAACAAAGCTCCTTATTTCTGACACATTAGTAGGTCTTACCCAATTCTTCACTGTCTCAATCTTAGAAGGATCCATCATTACTCCATCCTTAGAAACAACGTGCCCCAAGAAGGACACTGCATCTAGCCAAAACTCACACTTAGAGAACTTGGCATAAAGTTTTTTCTCCCTCAACATTTCCAATACCATTCTCAAATGCTCCTCATGTTCCTCCTTACTTTTAGAGTATATCAGTATATCGTCAATAAATACGATCACAAAGAGATCCAAATATGGGTTAAAAATCTCGTTCATCAAACTCATGAACGTAGCAGGGGCATTCATAAGACCAAAAGACATCACTACAAATTCGTAATGCCCATACCTGGTTCTAAAAGCAATCTTTGGCATATCTGTTTCCCTTATTTTCAATTCATGATAGCCGGATCTCAAGTTAATCTTAGAGAAGACACAAGCACCTTGTAACTGATCTAACAAGTCATCAATGCGAGGAAGAGGATACTTGTTCTTTATGGTTACGTTATTCAACTGCCGGTATTCTATACACATCCGAAAACTCCCATCCTTCTTCTTTACAAACAAAATCGGAGCACCACAAGGAGATGCACTTGGTCTAATGAAGCCTTTGCTCAACAACTCTTGAAGTTGGGCTTTTAACTCTCTTAACTCCGCGGGAGCCATTCTATAAGGGGGTATAGAAATGGGGTGAGTACCTGGTTCAAGATCAATACAGAAGTCAATATCCCTATCTGGTGGCATATCAGGAAGATCTGCAGGGAACACATCCAGAAACTCACGGACCACCAAAATCGACTCAATCGAAAGCACTTGGGTAGTGTCATCCTTGAGATGTGCCAAGAAGGCTAAACACCCTTTACTAACAATTTTCTTAGCACGAAGAAAGGAGATGATACGCACCAGATTGGAAGTGTAGTCACCCTCCCACACTAGCGGATCTGTCCCAGGCTTGGCTAACGTCACCGTTTTAGCATTACAATCCAAGATCGCAAATTGCGGAGAAAGCCAAGTCATACCCAGAATTACATCAAAATCATCCATTTCTAACATAACCAAATCTACATAAGTGTTGCTCCCCACAAAGTTCACCAAACAAGACCTATATACCTTTTCAACTACCACCGACTCACCCACCGGAGTAGAAACATGAATAGGCATATCAAGTAATTCACAATGTAAATTTAGACCATTAGCAAATGAGGAAGATACATAAGAAAATGTGGATCCAGGATCAAACAATATAGAAGCCATGCAATCACAAACCAGAAGATTACCTGTGATGACAACATCAAATGCCTCCACTTCAGACCGCCCAGGGAAAGCGTAACAATGGGCCCTATCGTTGGTCTGTCCATTGCCCCTGCCATGTTGTGATGTAGTGGCTCCAGTTTGCCCATCACCTTGGCCATTTTGGTGACCACCATTACCTCGACCACCATGTCCTCCAGAATAACGACCTCTACCATGACCACCTGTACCTCTAGCCATTGGGGGTCTATAACTCTGTTTTGGACAATTCCTCCTAATATGTCCAGTCTCCCCACATCCATAACACTCTCTGGAGTCAAGCATAGGTCTCTCAGAGAAGTGTTGACCGGTCTGAGGTGGACCCCCAACTAAAGTCTGTAGTGAAGACTGAATGGGTCGAATTGAGTAACCTCCGGAACCCTGTCCTCTAGAGTAAGAACCATTAAACTTACCTCCTTTTCGAAACCTCTTTGATGTCGATGCCATGGTGAATTCATCTGGCTTCACTCCTTCCACCTCTACCACGAAATCTACCACTTCTTGGAAGGATTTTGCGGTAGCCGCTACCTGTAAGGCTGAAATCCACAACTCTTACCTCAACCCCTTCACAAAACGACGAATTCGCTCTTGTGGACTGAAACAAAGTTGGGTGGCATATCTGGATAGTGCACGAAACTTAGCGTCATATGCATTGACCGACATCCTACCTTGCTCTAGGATCAAGAACTCATCCCTTTTCCTATCCCTCAAAGTCCGGGGGATATACTTCTCCATAAACAAGCTAGAGAATTAGGCACAAGTCATAGGTGGTGCCTCCGTTGGTGACACTCAACATGTGACCGCCACCACATTTTGGCGTTCCCTTGAAACTGATAACTCACGAACTCAACACCAAACCGTTCTACTAAACCCATCTTTTTGTGTAGTAGCTCATGACAGTCAACCAGAAAATCGTAAGCATCCTCAGATTTAGCACCCTTGAAGACTAGAGGTTTCAATTTCAAGAACTTACTTAAAAGTTAATGTTGATCATTTGTCATTATAGGCCCAGTAGTCAGACGTGGAAACGTGTGTATGTCCAATGAGGCATCCATATGAGGAGTCATAGTGGCTGCATGTTGTACCTCTGAAACCTGAGGTGTTGGTGTAGAAAACACTGGAGGGGCCTGACCCTGATAAGACAACCCACTAAGATAAGCGAGAACTTGATTAATCATCACTGGGGTAGGTTGGGGTGGCAATTCCTATTTTTGCACTTATTCATTTTCCCCTTCCTCACCCTCTCTTACTACTTCTTCAGTCGGTGGAGGAGTCACTGCCCTAGTATCAAATGGGCTAGGTTCTCGTCCTCTTCCTCTAGAGGACGTCCTCCCACGACCTCTACCACGACCTCTTGCCATTGCTCTTCCTCGAGCGACAGCCCCAGTGGCTGGCTCAGACGCTTCTTGTCTTGTCGATGTTGATGTTGGCGTAGTCGTTGCTCTAGTTCTTACCATCTGCGAAATAGAGTGAAAATGGTCAGATACCAATTTGTATCACCTAGATACCAATTGGACCCAACTAATAGCACGAAAGAAAGAATGAAAGAATGGAATTTTCCTAAAGTCTTATAGCCTCTCAAAGAAAAGTAAAGGCGTCTCCCTACCGTTTCTTAAGACTCTACTAGACTCGTTCTTGTGTGATGAGACCAACGAACCTAATGCTCTGATACCAAGTTTGTCACGACCCAAAACCGGGCCGCGACCTGGCACCCACACTTACCCTCCTATGTGAGCGAACCAATCAATCTAACCCTTAACATTTCAATGTAATATCAACATAAAGTAATGCGGAAGACTTAAACTCATTAATAAAATCAATAACTATTATTATCCCCAAAATCTGGAAGTCATCACCACAAGAACATCTATCCTCAAATTACTGATCTAAGAGTATCTAAGAAGCTAAAATACATAAAATGCTAGTCCATGCCGCAACTTCAAGGCATCAAGACATGAAGAGGAAGATCCAGTCCAAGCTAGAAGCATTAGCTCACCCTGATATCCGGAGTAATTAAGACTGGCTAGAGTTACTGTTAAGTCGAAGATGACGGCACGTTTGCTGCATTCCACAAATAAACAAGAAGAAAAAATAAAAGTAGGGGTCAGTACAAAACACGGGTACTGAGTAGATATCATCGGCCAACAAAAAATAGAAATCAATATATACCAAGTAATATCATAAAATCAACTATCATACTCAACATGTAGCAACAGTAAGTACTATATCATTAACAATTACCGTCAAGTTCACACATGAGGACTCAAGCCTCAATACCATACTCATTTGAGAATTATGTTCATTCGATTGAGTATATTAACATCTTTCAAGACTCATTATCTTTATTTCTCTTGTGTCAGTAAGTGACACTCCGCTCCCTCATATTCATTAATCCTCTTGTGTCGGTACGTGACACTCCGAACCCCTAAATCTACATATCGGTTCTTGACACCCGATCCCCTAAATCTACGTGTCGGTTCGTGACACTCAATCCCCTAAATCTATGTGTCGGTTCGTGACACCCGATCCCCTAAATCTACGTGTCGGTTCGTGACATCCGATCCCCTAAATCTACGTGTCAGTTCATGACACCCGATCCCCTAAATCTACGTGTCGGTTCGTGACACCCGATCCACTAAATCTACGTGTCGGTTCATGACACCCGATCCCCTAAATCTACGTGTCGGTTCATGACACCCGATCCCCTAATCTCCTTCTATCAATTCATCAAGCCTTCTTTCTCACCAAGGCATCATCAATCTCATTATTTTAGCTCATCTCACCTTCTTTTATACCAAGGCCATATCATTAACAGAGAGATTAGGGTTTTGTAAGATTTGGGATTCAATAACTTCATCATGCTTATATAATCAAAATTACATAATTACATTCATGCAAACATACCATTAAGCACATAGCAGGGTTTACAATATTATCAATACATATCATTCGCTATTAAGAGTTTAGTACGAATATCGTAAGAGAAACCATAACCTACCTCCACCGAAAACTAGTGATCAAGCAAGAATTTCCCAAAGCCTTGTGTTTTTCCTTTTCGTTCGTCTCTCTCTATCGATTCTCCGTCTCTCTCTTTCTGTTCTTTTCTTTTTCTTATTCAAACCCTCTTTCTTTTACCCTAATTAGCATATAATTAAGAATAAAGATGGCAATAATAACCCACTAATAAACTTAAGGTTACCTCTTTTAACCCCCAAGTAATTAGACTTATTAACATTAACCCACTTACTTTATAATTAAAGCAGGAATAGTCAAAACGTCCCTTAAAACGTATCAAGAAATCCGACCCAGACTGGGATTACGCAGTCTGTGACGGCCCGTCGTGCCTGTGACGGTATGTCCTGCTGCCCCGTCACAGCGTTCAGAGACTCAATTTCTCTGAAGAGTCTGTAACGGTCCGTCACATCTGTAACGGTCCGTCACATCTGTGACGGTCCATGACACCTGTGACGGTCCGTCACACCTGTGACCGTCCGTCCTACCATTTCGTTACGAAGTTCAGAGAGTCGATTTTCAGTACCCAATTTCAGATTTTCTAAGTGTTTTGAAACGAGACCCTGCGATGGTCCGTCGTGCCCATGACGGTCCGCCGTGGGGTTCGTCGCCTCAGCTTGTTTTTCCAAAAATAAAATCCGCTGTTCAAAACGACTAAAAAGTTTGTTACATAGGTGGTGAATTTTTTTTTCGATTTTCTTCTCCGAATAGTTGACTTAGAAGAGTCGCTAGTTAACTTTTGGTATTTAGGAACAAACAAACAGAATTGAAAGTGTGAAAGGTAAACTTGACAAAGGATGTTTTTATACTAGTTTAGATCCAATGTAGAGCTTATATCCAATTTCCTTGGGTTGCAAGGGTGTTGTCTTGTATTTTTATGAAATTTTTAGTAAATACATGTTTTTAATATAGTTCCTATATCTATATTCAAAGTTTTTTTCTTTCTATTTTCTTTTGATACGAAGCCTTACGAACAATATTATTAGATTTGTGTGCAGATTCTCTTTAGCAAATGCTGGCTTTTATATAGTGTTGAGATGCTGATACTTGAATCTTCTAGATGAAGATATGGAAACCCAAGAGCTTTTATCTTTGAAAAAGGAGCAGTAGAGATCCTTAATTTACAAGAACTAATAAAGTTAAGGCTAATCTTTATATTACTTCTTAATTGCTCCGAGATCTTTATTTTATCCTTGTCGAATAACATCTTTCGTGATGAAATAATCATTGATTCGGTTCACCTGATTGTAGTCGTTATATCTTCCTTGAATCAAATAACATCCTTTTGAATTGTCATATTTTTGTATTATTCAACCATTCACATTTTTAATATCATCATGGAGTGCATTACAGACTCTGTACAAAATATTGTTTCTTCCAATTGCACATGCAAGTGTACGTGGTTGCGCAAGTAATATGGTGACCCTAAAGAGCCGGATTATCAAACAAAAAAAAGTTGTCACTTATTTATTCTTGAACTGAACAATCCTTCTTATCCAGAAATGGAATCATTTAATCTTCATACGATTTTGCTAATGCATCAATCTTTTAGTAATAAGAGTAGTAAGGATATATATTTGTAATATTCTTGCTCTATAAAATAACAATTGTGTGTCACATGGTATCTCGTCTAATTGAAATATTCCCCAAGTGCATACTTTCCGCTCAAGGCAAAATAATATGTCCTCTTCCAGATTCATAAATTGAGAAAACTAATTTAGATGATGGAACAATCTGCAAACATTAAAAAAGTTATTGATATGTTATATGAAATGCCACTATTTTCTATTTTTTCAAACTAATGTTGATCAAAAATTCAAATGATCCATATCAAATGCATAAAATATATAAAGTTAGCTATCTTTATACATACCCTTATCTTTGAACATTTAGGTGCATTTATAATCAATACTTCCTCAAATTTTCTCGACAATGTTTCCTTTGTATGTGAAGATATTTCTCTATTTTTATAGTTTCAAGAACCAAATAAAATTCTAGCCTCTTTGAAAAATATTATGATAGAGAATTGGCGTGCCTCAACACGGTAGTCATTAACTCGAAGACGTCATTCTACCTCTGTTTACTATTAAAGAACTCTCAACCATTTCTTGTACCTAGCATCCTCTAGTTACTCCTTAACTTTATGATCAACCTTTTCCACCTTAGCCATTAATTTATCAAAATATTTCTTCTCAATAAGTCTTAGCCATAGAGCAGAATAGATCACATAGGGTGATTCTACTCCTCTTTAAATTTGTAGGGACATTCTTCCAAAGATGCCACGTGCATGCATACTGAGGTATATTTAAAGCACATTGCTTACACTCTAAATAATACTTTAATTTTTATGTAATACAACACTTATTTTTCACGCTTGCCAAATGTATTTTTGAATTGTTCAAAGAACCATGTCCATAAACAATCATTTCCTATGTCTACAACTCCATCTGTCAATGAAAATATGAAACCTATCACAAATCAACACACATGATATTTTTGTTTGATATAACATTAACACTATGTGTAAGTTATTATACAAAGAAAAACAAGTTCACCATAAAAAAAACACATATATGCCCCACGTGATTGCTCATAAAAATGTCCTTTTGTAAGCTCGACTAAAATGTGCAGCGTCGACAATAACTATCGATCTGCTGAACTTATTGAACCCCCTCATCAATGGTCTCAAGGCTATGTAAAGATACATGAATTCATCTTTCTAGGATTTTGCATCGTTATATATTATTTAAGATAGGCAATACTTAGCATCTATATGTATCTTGGCATCTGCCTATATCCATATGCTTGTTTTCCCCTTATCATTTCTTATGTACGTTCATTAGCACGTCATGTTTTCTAGTACGACATCTCCATCCCCATAGAATTCTCTAACATCCCAAATTACATAATTCGAAATATGAATTTTCTTATGGTAGACCAATTTAGGAAAAGTAACACTACTGACAAACCCAATTATTTCTCGGAGTTTTGTTATTACCTAATCCTTAATGGATACATATGTTCACTATTGAAGTATCTCACTTTGTCTGAGTTTTTCCTTTGCGAAGCCTTCAAACTCTAGCCAAAATAATTCGAAAAGCACAGTGACACATAATTTTACAATTGTTTTGATCATATTAATGCATACACCAAATACATATATGATGCTACAATGAGTCACAATATGTCAAGAATGATATATATTAATGTATCTTCCTTATCAATGATCACTATAACTATTTGATACACCTTAAATAATACATTTTTGTGTATCATATTCACATCACTAGTCTGATATGTTTTATAAAAATGAGTAATACCGTCATATTAGAGATACCAAATGTATAATATATCACTTTCTTCCCATTCGTTGTATGTATCACTTACAATCCACTACATTTATTTACTACCGCTAAAAAATATGTAGAGATACCGAATACAAAATTAAATATACGCTATTTAAAATTTAGAACTAATCTATATCGTGAATGTCATATCAATATTAATTAATCATCATAAACAAAAACAATTATTACCATGTTACATATGTTAATGATAATAATGTAACATAAAAGCATAGAAAAAAAAATCAAATACTCTCAAACCATTTTGTATCATCTCTCTTTACATTTAAATTTAAATTGTTCTTTGTTTTATATTTCTTCACTAGGAAATTGCCTACTCTTCATGTGACTCCCTTATTTGCAAATTTGATTGACTCTTTTTTTTGTAGTTTATGTGTAGTTATTAAATAAGTGTTAAAATTTAATATTTTCAGTTAAACCTATGTAATGTCGCGGCGTATTAGGTTGTTCTGGAGTTTTAAAATGTCGTTGCTTGAATGAGTTATTCACATCTTGGTGAGTAGGGATAGGTAGCATATGACGGTAACAGTAAAAATGTGGATCGACATATGGCACATAAACAACACCAACATTTATAGACATGTACATATTTAGTATGGAAAGTTTTTTTTGGCAATAGATAAAACCAGATCCGCTACCCTAACAGACATCAACAGCATATGATATAAAATTAGATAATATTGGACATGTAAACTTTCGCAAAAAACAAAATAGACTCTACTTGATCAATCTAAAAATATTAAGGTCCGTAGAAAACAAAAAGACTCTACTTTGTCATTTATATGGTGTCTACATCACTCTCTTCGTTGTCTTCTATGAATAAGTTTCTTCTCTTCTTAGACTTTCTCGAATAAACTTTTCAATTTGAAATTGAAGTCTCCTATTCATAAGGAATTTCTTTTGAGTATTCTGTATTTGATCCTCCCGCATTACAGTCTATTGGTTCAATTAAATCTTCTACTTTCTCTTAACTTGTACGTAAAAGTAATTATTGATGATGTATGTTAAAAAGATTGTCCGGAAGATGAATGATGTACCTATCAAGATAATATGTATTAAAAGCTCAATAACATTGTAGCACTTTGACTTCTAGTCTTTATTTATGCGATATTTTACCAACCCTATTTCACATTTAAAATTTCTCATTTTAAGTTTTAAGACAAAGTCCATCCTGCATATACTCCAAATATGGGACGTTACATCAGTCTCACTTTCGGATATGTTAAAAACCTTGTGAGCAAAAGTATCAAGAAGTTTCTCCGCAACCCAAACAAGGGCCAAAAGTCTTTCCATTAATGTCCTTGACCTTTATGTTTATCTTAAGCCTATGTATGCATAAATAATTGTTAGAGTTCTGTTGAATGTATGTTGTGGCTACAATGTTAGTTGCTTTTGTACCTACCATATGTAAAAATGAAGGTCAATGTATATCCATATATATATATATATATATAACAGAAGCATGTCTATTCAAGCCTTGTGCTTATGATGTGAAGTGTTTATTATAGTACTTACCTCTATGTTCGTACTCTAGTTAGAATCTACTAACTCTGTAATAGTCAACCAATTTTAAAACATAGCTTCTGCAATGGGAACGTTACATGCATTTTCACTCTCAATAGTATCTACATCAACTGACTTCTTTAAGAACTTATGGAGCAATGGGGTTATGTTGTCCATTTAAAGACTAACATAAATTTTATTTGTTGCGGTGGTGGCAAAAGTCAGTTCACCTATTATGAAAAAAAACAAAATTAAATGGCAATGTCCTAGATATGTGACTATTAAAAGTTTCCAGTAAGTTGAGAAGAAATAGTTACCTCTAATTCATTTAGAGTAGTAGTAGTAATGATCAAAATGTATGGTCCCACATGGATGGGATATAAGTAAGAGTAAAATACTTTACGGTGATCCACCCACAAAGTTATTCTTGCTTTGATAGTCATGTCCTAATTAAATGATAATTATATGTAGCTTCTTTGTTATGAATGAATTCAAATGTAATGTAATTGAGATAAGAATATTACGAATCAATAATACTGTGTATGTCGCGTTTCTTCCACTTTGAACTCATACTCTCCATATAATCGATTACAAGTAAGCATCAAACAACATCTACAACTTAAGGAGGGATATTATATACTGTATACATTGGACTTTCTAAATGCTAATAGTCAAAGTTTATATTTATTACCAAAATTATTTACAAATGTAAAATTTTAAAAAGAAATTCTAAAGGTTGAATAATTGTGGAATATGAAAACAAATCCACCACATTGAATTGAATGAACTAATGAGTGAGAATGTATTACATTTTAATGAAATATTATTAATATATAGGTATATTTACTTTTAAATACCAATAATTAAAAGATTGGCATTTAATTAAATACTTAAATGACATAATAAGAGTATTATAATTGTTCAACAAAAAATCATATATTTATAAACAATTTTAAAAATATCTAAAATGGTAAAGATAAAACTATGATACAAAATATCTTTCTAATTAGGATAAGAACAAATATTAATATTTTAAAAAAAACCTTAAAAATTGCCTAATGATTCACATCAACAGGAGACAATTGGTAAAGAACAATTACATTTCCATGATACTTATATAGACCTAGATATTTGTAGGTTAAGATGAAAAGTTGAAGAGTTATTTAATTTAATTTTCTGAAGTTAGTGATCTTAGATATGAGGAAGAGGAAAGATTAATTGTTTTTACTTATAGTTCAATACATTTAATTACACTAATTATAGATAAAGGATAAAAAATTTATTTCATTTAACCACATAAATTATAGAGAAAATAATAAATAATCAAGGATAAACACTTTGACTATCTAAATTTTTTAAAATAAAAACACTTTATCTAATTAACAAATTTAATTCATTTAAACAGAAGTGCCCTTAAAAGAATTAGACAAAGTCTATCCATTTCCTGCCGGTAAGTACTACTGATTGGGCCGAAGATCATATGAAGTTGTATATTCAAAAAGCGATAAGACTTAATGGGGTTTCGATCTCCATTATTTCAATAGAGGTGCACAGTTTATTGCACAGTTCTTGAAATCCTTCCAGAAAGGTTTGGTTTCAAAAGTGAATTTATTCACTGCTTTTCATCCTCACACAGATAGACAAGCAGAACGTGCTATCCAGACGTAAGAAGATATATTTAGAGCTTGTGTGATAAACTTCAAGGGAAATTTGGATGATGACCGACCTCTCATTGAGTACGCTTACAACAATAGTTATCATTCAAGAATTCAAATGGCTCCATATGAAGCTCTTTATAAAATAAGGTGCCAGATCTCCTATTGGGTGGTTCGAAGTTTGCAAAGTAGGGATAATAGGACAAGATTTAGTTCACAAAGCTATGGAGAAAGTGAAAGTTATTCAAGGAAGGTTGAAGACAACACAAAGTAGGCAAAAGTCCTACACATACGTTAGGAGGAGGCCATTGAATTTTGAGGTTGATGATTGGGTGTATCTGAAGATTTCACTTATGAAAGGAGTTATGACATTTGGTAAAAAGGTGAAACTTAGTCCCCTATATATTGAACATTATACAATCTCCAAAAGAGTGGTAAATGTGGCTTATCAATTGAGCTACCCAAAGAGTAAGCAAGAGTTCATCCGGTATTCCTTATTTCAATGTTGAAGAAGTGTTTAGGTGATCCTCCATTGATAATACCAACAGAGTATGTTGGTATTAAGGATTTCTTATACTTTAAAGAAATTCCAATGCAGATTTTGGATCATCAAGTTTATAAGTTGAGGAAACAGGAAGTTGTTTCAGTCAATGTCCTTTAGAGGAATCAATTCGTTGAAGAAGCGACTTGGGACACTAAGAATGATATGAAGAAGAGATATCCACATCTCTTTTGAATCTGGAGATATTGCAGATCAAGGTACTAAATTCTCATTCGAGGACGATTGTTTCCAAGGGGGAGATATGGTAACATCTTGTATTTACAATTAACTATGTTTAAGATAAGAAAAATAAGAATCATCAAATTTGGAAATAAGTAAGGAAATCTGGAAAATTTTCCAGATTTTAAAACAGAGTTTTAGTCATTTTCGAACGACCATAACTTCTATCTCAGGAGGTGTTTTAGTGATTTATTTATATGAATATAGATCAAGTCGGAATATCTTTACAACGATGCCAAGTTTGAAAACCTTTGAGGTTGTATGAGGGAGATATAACTTTCAGAAGTTGGGTTGTTGGGAAGAGGAAATCCCAAATCTGGATATGTGAAGGGTGTTTTGGTCTAATCCTAAATAAATTATTAATTTGTTTATTGGTAATAAATTAGGGTCTAAGCTAATCTTAATAAGTTTTAACAATTATAAAAAAAGTTGGGGCTTTGAAAGAAAGGAGAAAAGAGGAGAATTGAGAAGAAGATGCAAGAACGCGAAGAAATTATTGCGTGGATTTTGCAGGTTGATCCCTTTGAGGTATGTGGAATATTTTGTGTTGGGTTACTTCACCCACACATCATATTGTTTCAATTCAGCAAATTGTGGATTTATTTCATGTTAGGAGTTAAATTCTTTAAAGAAGATTTGATTTCTTGTTGATTGGATTGTTGGTGGTCATTTTTTATTAGATACTTATTAAATCAAGTTATTTTGAGTTGAATTCTGTAGTTATTGATAGTACCAATGGTCCCAATCGATTAGTGAAAGATGTAGGAAGTTTTGGAGAGTATAGAGATGGAAAACGAGTTGAAAATTTTGTTTGATGCGCCGAGGTAGAGGAAGTCGCGACGCGCTTGCAATGCACCAGAAATTTGATTTTGTAAACAATGGCCTGGCGTAGCATGCCACTAGTGCGCTAGAATCATGCCTCAATCAACTTAGGTTGGCGCGGCGCGCCACTAGTACGGTCTACCCAATGTTTTTTGTCCTATTTTTGTTGTTTATCCCTTTAAGGTCCTTCCAAGGTACATCCTCCAATGAATTCTAATAACTTCAAATGATCTCTAAATAACTAGAAATCATCCAGGAACTCAAACTTAAAACAAGACTACATAATCCATTAAAGGAAAGTCAATATCAATGTCAAGGCAGTTAAGAGTCAATTTGAAAGTTAAGAAGTAAGTTAAAGTTAAGTTATTAATGGTTTTCAAGAGTCTTATTTAAACATTGTAACTTTGTTTTAAGACTCAAGTTCCAATATAAGAAAGAGTAAAGGGTTGACTTAAATTCTCAAAAGTTATAAGGGAACTATGTATTCGATGAGTTAATTTTCAATTAAGCATAGAGTATCAATTTGAGCTAATTTCTCAAGAGTTATAAGGGAACTAACTACCTTAGAGCTTAAACTAAAATGTTTTCAAACTTTTGAGAAAGAAAGGAAGCTAGACTTTTTAAAAGCGCTATGTTTTGAGCACTTATCTCAAATAACAGAATGAATATGTTTTAAAAAACATGAGTGCCAATATATATATATATATATATATATATTGGCTCTTATGTTTTTTAAAACATATTCATTCTGTTATTTGATTATATATATATATATATATATATATATATATATATATATATATATCTCAACAACCACTTGGTGAGCCTATTGTCTTTCCGAAGGAGATCCCTTTTATTGACTTTCTAGCTTAGTAGTTCAGATTGCTATTAATTTACTTGTTTTGACATAAGTTCCATTTGGACAAATTCGTTTATAAAGTATTTGTTTTTATATATGCTTAATTATTGAGTTTAGTCTTCCATTGATTTACGTAAGCCAGGCCAAAAGTTTTTTTGGGGCCGAAAATGGTCTCCGAATGTCGGCCACATCTAGGGTGTAGGTATATATAATGTCGTTCAACATAACACTGGAAATTCGTCAAGACTCTCCAAGTATTTCACTTTATCAATCTATACTATTGCTATCAAGAATTTAGGTGCCCTTTGTTTGAAGCCATACACAATCTCCACTATAAATTCCTACTAAATATCCTAATTTCTTCATAATCTCATGGTTTTCCACTTTTCATCCCTTAAATGTATGTTCTACCGACGGATATAGAAGACAAGTTACAAATAAACTTAATTTTTTATTAAGAAAATAAATAATGGGTACTGATATCTTCCGTATATAAATAACCTTCAATAATAAGTCTCCTTTTGTATTACTACTTTTACTGTTGTTTATAATTATACTTTAACAAAACCTTGCCGTTTCAATTGCTGACCTAATTAGTTAATGATTTCTGGAAGCCTATTTAACTTAGTTAAGAAAAAAATATAAGGACCCTAACCTAATTAGACTAACTTAAGCTCTCATCATTCAAAAACCCAAATTCTCTTCATTCTCTCTTCTTTCTCACTCTAGTTGAAGAACTCCATTGAAGACCAAGATAGGTGTGGGTTCAAGGGATGAAAAGGGTAGAATTTCTTCATCAATTTAAGGAATGATATTCGTTTCACCTTTGAGACCTCTTTCCTCAAAGGGTTCAATCAAATTAACTTCAGAAGTTGGGTTTTCAATTTGGTCTTTTCCAATCTCAAAATTTATCTCGTGAATTGATTTATTTATGATTTATTTTGGATATTATGAATAGATAAACATGTATTTTAAATTAATTATGTTGATTCTTGATGGATTGGTCTAGTTTATAGAAGATGACCTACACCCCTAACCTTAGGTTATGATCTTGATATGATTTCTGTAATGTTGGTTCAATTGAATTTGTTATCGGTTGATACTACTAGATGATTATATTGTATCAAATATGAATATGTTAGGGTGTATTGTAGTCCTATCATGCTATTTATTGTGTAATTGATCTATATTATGACTTTGACCTAAGTCTCTTATCTTAATCTTTGAACTAGAGATTTATTGTGATGTAGTGATTCAATTAACCTTGTTATCATGTTGGTTATTGTTGTGTCATGATATTACACCCTTACTAGTTTTAGTTAAGTTTAGATGGTAACACCTTTATGATGGATTATGAAGAAGGCTTGGTAAGTCTTGTGATCCCTACTCTTTACTTCAATTATTGTTAATTGTGGTTTAGTGATGATGTGGTACTGAAGTATGTCTCATGTTAAGATTGATTGGGTAGGTACAATGTTAAATTGAAATATCTTGACTATGGTTTGTTAGGTGTTGTCTAAGATTTAAATATTATTAGGATGGTGATAACTTACCAATGTGTCTTATCGTGATGTGAATATGTTAAAGTGCTTAGCTCACTTATATGAATTGTAATGAAAGGACAATACTCATGCAATTCTTATTGGGCTATGAAGATGATGTTTGTATAATGGATAGAACCTCTGACCTACAATAATCTGTGATTATTAATAAAGGTACTAAAGAAATTTCAAAAAAAGGACTCTAACTTAGCATTGAGTCAACTAGAGTGAGGAGTGTCCTTTCCCACATGTGTAAGGTAGGATCACTAATGTACTCTTGAGATTTAGGAATCCAAAGAATGAATAATAAGGATGCATAATAAGGAGGGTCCCAACTATATCTCCTCGTTCTTGATCTATGTTGCCCTTCATAGGAATACTAGCTAGTGGATCCACGAAGTTGCTATATTCATTTGGTACTACTTTGGTAAGTAGTATGCCTTGTTTTGCTGTAGTATTCTATGACACCGGATTCCACATTAGCTCATGTGGTCTACGTCGGTTAAGGAAAGTTATTCCCAAAAGGTAAAATGAACTGAAGGATTGAACTCTAACTAAGATGACCTAAGGGGTTTAGCTTAGTCTAGATAGGGGTATGGGACTCTACCTATATATAGCACTAGTTAGCCTTAAGGGAAGTCTTAGGAGGATGTTCTTATGTATGTATAGCTTATAAATGTAAAATATATGTAAATGATGATCTTACATGTAAATGACACTATGTGATGTTGATTTACTATAATGCCCATGTACTTGGTATCTATTGCTAAAGTATGATATTATGTACTCTTAATTTTATATTATGTGAAGTTGGACATTGGTTATGGTTCTTGCTAGGTTTACTTGATTAGGTATGGTTATAGGGCTTTGTTTAGTCATTCCACAAGTGCATTAAATAGGGTGATGAGTAATGGTCCTACTTTAATTATTTTGAAATATACTCTTATTCATGCTTCTGCTATTATAACTTGATTATAGAGTTACTTTGACTATGTGTTAAATTATGTGATGTGCATGTTGCCTTGATGTCACGACCCAAATTGAGCCGTGACTGGCACCCACATTTATCCTCCTATGTGAGTGAACCAACCAGTCTAAACCCCATCATTTCAAACATATTGAACTAAATACATTGCGGAAGACTTAAAAACTCATTAACATAATAAATCAAATAACTTCAAAAAACTCAAACCTTTATTATTCCCAAAATCTGGAAGTCATCATCACAAGAATATCTATCCTCAAATTACTAATCTAAGAGTATCTAAGAAGCTAAAATACATAAAAAGCTAGTCCATGCCGGAACTTTAAGGCATCAAGACATGAAGAAGAAGATCCAGTCCAAGCTAGAAGCGTTAGCTCACCCTGAAATTCGATGTAATGAAGACTGGCTAGAGTTGCGGTTGAGTTGAAGACGACGGCACGTTTGCTGCACTCCACAAATAACAAGGAAAGAAACATACAAGTAGGGGTCAGTACAAAACACGGGTACTGAGAAGATATCATCGGCCAACTCAAAATAGAAAACAATATATATCAGATCATATCATAAATCAACTATAATACTCAATCTGTAGCAACAACATGTACAAGAATCTTTGATAAATAACGTCAAGTACACTCATGAGGACTCAAGCCTCCATATCATACTCATTTGGAAATTAGGTTCATTAGATTGAGTATATTAACATCCTTCAAGATTCATCACCTTTATTCTTGTGTCGGTTCGTGATACTCCGCTCCCCTACTACTATGTGTCGGAACGTGACACTTCGATCCCCTAGTTCTACGTGTCGGTTCGTGACACCCGATCCCCTAATTCTATGTGTCGGTTCGTGACAACCGATCCCCTAATTCTACGTGTCGGTTCGTGACACGCGATCCCCTAATTCTACGTGTCGGTTCGTGACACCCGATCCCCTAATTCTACGTTTCGGTTCATGACACCCGATCCCCTAATTCTACGTGTCGGTTCGTGACACCCGATCCCCTAATTCTACGTGACGGTTCATGACACCCGCTCCACTAATCTCATTCTATTAATTTATCAAGCCTTCTTTTATACCAAGGCATCATCAATCTCATTACTTTAGTTCATCAAGCCTTCTTTTATACCAAGGCATCATCAATCTCATTACTTTAGTTCATCAAGCCTTCTTTTATACCAAGGCATCATCAATCTCATTACTTTAGTTCATCAAGCCTTCTTTTATACCAAGGCATCATCATTAACAAGGGGTTTTCAAGATTTGGGATTCAATAGCTTCATCATGCTTATTTCATCACAATTATATAATCACATTCATGCAAGCATACAATTATGCATATAAAAGACTTTACAATACAACCCAACATATATCATTCGCTATTAAGAGTTACCTACGAATAGTATAAAACCATAACCTACCTCCACCGAAGATTAGTGATCAAGCAAGCAAGTTCCCAAAGCTTTGTTCTTCTTCTCGTTTCTCCTCTTTCTCGTTCGATCCTCTCTCTCTCTTTGTTCTTTCTATTTTTCTTATTCAAAGCCTCTTTCTTTTATCCTTATTATCATATAATTAAGTATAAAAGATGAGGAATTAACCCACTATCAACTCAAGATTATCTCTTTTAACCCCCAAGTAATTGAGTTATTAATATTAACCCACTAAATTTATAAATAAAGCAGGTATAGTCCAAAACGTACCTTAAAATATTTAAAGAAATCCGACTCAGCCTGGGATTACGCAACCTGTGACGGGCCATCGTGACTGCGACGGTCTGTCCTGCTTCGCCGTCACAGAGTTCAACGACTCCATTCCATTAAAGGGTCTGTGACGGTCCGTCGTGCCCACGACGGTCCGTCCTGCCATTCCGTTACAAAGTTCAGAGAGTCAATTTCAGTACCCAATTTTCAAAATTCTAAGTATTTTGGAACGAGACACCCTCGACGGTCCGTCGTGCCCATGACGGTCCGTCGTGGGTTCCATCGTCTCAGCCAGTTTTTCCAGATATAAAATCTGCTGCTCACAACGACTAAATAGGTCGTTACAATAGATATCAATTTACCCGTCGTTCTTCCCCGAACGATCGTAAGAAGAAAAACAAGGGCGAAAACGAGTACCTGAATCTGTAAACTGGTGTGGGTATCTTTCTTGCATGTCCGCCTCTTTCTCCCAAGTGGCTTCTTCAATGGGTCGATTCTTCCATTGAACTTTGATGGATGCAATCTCCCTTGACCTCAACTTGCGAACTTTTCTATCTAAAATAGCCACAAGATCCTCCTCATAAGACAAATTTTCATCAAGCAGCATTGAATCCCAACGAATGATGTAGTTTCCATCCCCATGCTACCTTTTCAACATAGACACATGAAATACCGGATGTACTCCTGACAGCCCTAGAGGCAAGGCTAATTCATACGCCACCTCCCCTACCCGCTTAAGTACTTCGAATGGTCCAATATACCTTGCGCTTAGCTTACCTCGCTTACCAAACCGCATCACCCCTTTCATGGGCGACACCTTCAGCAAGACTTGCTCACCCTCCATAAACTCCATGTCTCTAACCTTTCGATCCCCATATTCTTTCTGCCTGCTTTGAGCCGTTAAAAGCTTTTCTTGAATAGATTTCAGTTTCTTCAATGAATCCCTCAAAAGGTCAGTACCCCAAGGTCTAACCTCAAATACATCAAACCAACCAATGGGAGACCTACATCTCCTCCCATACAATGCTTCGAAAGGAGCCATATCAATACTCGAGTGATAGCTATTATTGTATGAAAACTCCGCTAAGGGTAAAAAGTTATCCCAATGACCTCCAAGTTCTATCACACATGCACGAATCATATCCTCCAACACTTGAATTGTTCGCTCAGACTGACCATCGCTCTGAGGGTGAAATGCAGTACTAAGGTCCAACCTAGTACCTAATTCAACATGCAATCTTCTCCAAAACATAGAAGTAAACTGCGTACCTCTATCTGATATGACGGAGAGTGGAACTCCATGCAATCGAACAATTTCTGAGATGTAAATTTTGGTTAACTTCTCTGAATTATAAGTCACCTTGACCGGAATGAAATGAGCAGACTTAGTTAATCTGTCCACAATTACAAAAATAGAGTTAAACTTCCCCAATGTCTTTGGAAGACCAACCACGAAGTCCATTGCAATTCTCTCCCACTTCCATTCCATAATGGGCATTCTCTGAAGTGTTCCTCCACACCTCTGGTGTTCATACTTTACTTGCTTACAATTCGGCAATTTGGCAACAAACTCCACAATGTCACGCTTCATTCTACTCCACCAAAAATGTTGCTTTAGGTCACGGTACATTTTGGTTGCACCAGGATGTATAGAATATCCGGAACTAAGAGCCTCTGTAAGAATAGTGTGGATCAAATCATCAACACGGGGCACACATACCCTTCCCTTAATTCTCAAAACACCTTCCTCATCAACTATTGCGTATTTATCCTCTCCTCGCAACACCATATCCCGAATTCGGCTTAGTTTCTCATCATCAAACTGTTTTCCCTTGATCTTGTCAAGAAAAGAAGATCTCGCCTCCACATAAGACAACAATCCTCCGTTCTCGTTTACTTCTAACCTCATAAAGTCGTTGGCCAGAGTTTGAAACTCTCTAGCCAATGGTCGTCTAGAAACCTGCAAGTGAACTAGACTTCCCATGCTCCCTACCTTTCTACTTAAGGCGCCTGCCACAACATTAGCCGTTCCTGGGTGATACAAGATGGTAACATCATAATCCTTCAGTAGTTCCATCCATCTCCTCTGTCTCAAATTCAAATCCCTCTGAGTAAAGACATACTATAGACTACGATGATCTGTATATACTTCACACTTAACTCAATATAGATAGTGTTTCCATTGCTTTAAGGAAAACACTACCGCAACCAATTCCAAATCATGGGTCGGATAATTACGGTCGTGCACTTTTAATTGCCTTGAAGAATAAGCAATTACGTTCTTCTCTTGCATTAGCACCGCACCCAAACCCGAATAGGATGCCTCACAATAGATAGTGAAATTCTTACCTTCCACTGGCAGGGTAAGGATTGGTGCAGTAGTCAACAAAGTCGTGGGTTTTTGAAGCTTTATTCGCATTCGTCCGACCATACAAATGGAACATTCTGTTTAGTCAAGTTCGTCAATTTGGAAGCAATGGAAGAGAATCCCTTGACAAATCGACGGTAGTAGCTAGCTAGACCAACAAAGCTCCTTATTTCTGACACATTAGTAGGTCTTACCCAATTCTTCACTGTCTCAATCTTAGAAGGATCCACCATCACCCCATCCTTAGAAACCACATGCCCCATGAAGGACACTGCATCTAGCCAAAACTCACACTTGGAGAATTTGGCATAAAGCTTTTTCTCCCTCAACATTTCCAATACCATTCTCAAATGCTCCTCATGTTCCTTCTTGCTCTTTGAGTATGCCAATATATCATCAATAAATACGATCACAAAGAGATCCAGATATGGCTTAAAAATCCCGTTCATCAAGCTCATGAAAGCAGCAGGGGCATTCGTAAGACCAAAAGACATTACTACAAATTCGTAATGCCCATACCTAGTTCGAAAAGTAGTCTTTGGAACATCCGTTGCCCGTATTTTCAGTTGATGATAACCGGATCTCACGTCAATCTTAGAGAATACACAAGCACCTTGTAACTGATCGAACAAGTCATCTATACGAGGAATGGGATACTTGTTCTTAATAGTTACCTAGTTCAACTGCCGATAGTCTATGCACATCCGAAAACTCCCATCCTTCTTCTTCACAAATAACGCCGGAGCACCCCAAGGGGATGCACTTGGTCTAATGAAACCTTTACTTAACAACTCTTGAAGTTGGGCCTTTAACTCTCTTAACTCCGCGGGAGCCATTCTATAAGGGGTTATAGAAATGGGGCGAGTACCCGGTTCAAGATCAATGCAGAAGTCAATATCTCTTTCCGGTGGCATACCCGGAAGGTCTTTGGGAAACACATCTAAAAACTCACGAACTATCGAGATCGACTCAATTGGAGGTACATGGGTAGTTTCATCACTGAGATGTGCCAAGAACGCTAAACAAGCCTTACTAACAATTTTCTTAGCACGAAGAAAGGAGATGATACGAACCGGATTGGAAGTGTAGTCACCCTCCCACACTAACGGATCTGTCCCAGGCTTGGCTAACGTCACAGTTTTAGCATTGCAATCCAAGATCGCCAAATTCGGAGAAAGCCAAGTCATACCCAGAATTACATCAAAATCAACCATTTCTAAGATAACCAAGTCAACATGAGTATTGCTCCCCACAAAAGTCACCAAACAAGACGTATATACTTTTTCAACTATCACAGACTCACCCACCGGAGTAGACACATGAACAGGTATGTCAAGTAATTCACAATGTAAATTAAGACCATTAGCAAATGCGGAAGATACATATGAAAATGTAGAGCAAGGGTCAAATAATACAGAAGTCATACAATCACAAACCAAAAGATTACCTGTGATAACAGCATCAGATGTCTCCGCTTCCGAACGCCCAGGGAAAGCGTAACAATGGGCCCTATCACCTGCTTGCCCGTTTCCCCTACCATGTTACGCTGTAGTAGTTCCCATTTGTCCGTCACCCCGGCCATTTTGATGACCACCATTACCTCGGACACCATGTCCTCCAGAATAACAGTCTCTACCATGACCACCTCTACCTCTAGCTATTAGAGGTCTATAACTCTGTTTTGGACAATTCCTGCTAATATGTCCAGTCTCCCCACATCCATAACACTCTCTGGAGTCAAGCATACGTCTCTCAGAGAAGTGTTGACCGGTCTGAGGTTGACCCCCAACTACAGTCTGTAGTGAAGACTGAATTGGTCGGACTGAGTAACCTCCTGAACCTTGTCCTCTAGAGTAAGATCCATTAAACTCACCTCCATTTCGAAACCTTTTTTATGTCGATGCCATGGTGAATTCATCTGGCTTCACTCCTTCCACCTCTATCACGACGTCTACAACTTCTTGAAAGGATTTTGCCATAGCTGCTACCTGTAAGGCTGAAATCCGCAGTTCTGACCTCAAACCCTTCACAAAATGGCAAATCCGCTCTTGTGGACTGAAACAATGTTGGGTGGCATACCGGAATAATGCGCGAAACTGAGCCTCATATGCAGTAACCGATATCCTACCTTGCTCTAGGCTCAAAAACTCATCTCTTTTCCTATCCCTCAAAGTCTTGGGGATATACTTCTCCATAAACAAGGTAGAGAATGATGCCCAAGTCATAGGTGGTGCCTCTGTTGGTTGACACTCAACATGTGACCGCCACGACATTTTGGCGTTTCCTTGAAATTGATAAGTCACAAACTCAACACCAAACCATTCTACTATACCCATCTTGTGTAGTAGCTCATGACCGTCAACCAGAAAATCATAGGCATCCTCAGATTCAGCACCCTCGAAGACTGGAGGTTTCAATTTCAAGAACTTACTCAAAAGTTCATGTTGATCATTTGTCATTATACTCCCCGTAGTTAGACGAGGAAACGTGCCTATTTCCAATGAGGCATCCATGCGGGTAGCCACAGTAGCCGCATGTTGTACCTCCGGAACCTGAGGTGCTGGTGCAGAAAACACTGTAGCTGTCTGGCCCTGATCAGATAACCCGCTAAGATAAGCAAGAACCTGATTGATCATCTATGGGATAGGTTGGGGAGGCAATCCCTCATTCTATATTTTTTCATTCTCCCCTTCCTCACCCTCTCTTACCACTTCCTCAGTCGGTGGAGGAGTCACCGCCCTAGTATCAGATGGGCTAGGGTCTCATCCTCTTCCTCTAGAGGACATCCTCCCACGACCTCTACCACGGCCTCTTGCCGCTACTCTTTCTCGAGCTATAGCCCCAGTGGCTGGCTCAGACGCTTTTTGTCTTGTCGATGTTGGTGTTGGCGCAGTTGTTGCTCTAGTTCTAACCATCTGCAATATACGGTGAAGATGGTCAGATACCAATTTGTATCACCTAGATACCAATATGACCCAAGTAATAGCACGAAAGAAAGAAGGAATGGAATATTCTTAAAGTATTATAGCCTCTCAAAGAACAGTAAAGGCGTCCCCCTACCGTTCCTTAAGACTCTACTAGACTCGTTCTTGTGTGATGAGACCAACAAACCTAATGCTCTGATACCAAGTTTGTCACGACCCAAATCGAGTTGTGACTGGCACCCACATTTATCCTCCTATGTGAGCGAACCAACCAGTCTAAACCCCATAATTTCAAACATAATGAACTAAATACATTGCGGAAGACTTAAAAACTCATTAACAAAATAAATCAAATAACTTCTAAAAACTCAAACCTTTATTATTCCCAAAATTTGGAAGTCATCATCAGAAGAATATCTACCCTCAAATTACTAATCTAAGAGTATCTTAGAAGCTAAAATACATAAAAAGCAAGTACATGCTGGAACTTCAAGGCATCAAGACATGAAGAAGAAGATCCATTCCAAGCTTGAAGCATTAGCTCAACCTGAAATCCGATGTAATGAAGACTGGCTAGAGTTGCGGTTGAGTTGAAGACGATGGCACGTTTGCTGCACTCCACAAATAACAAGGAAAGAAACATACAAGTAGGGGTCGGTACAAAACACGGGTACTAAGTAGATATCATCGGCCAACTCAAAATAGAAAACAATATATATCACATCATATCATAAATCAACTACTCAATCTGTAGCAACAACATGTACAAGAATCTTTGATAAATAACGTCAAGTACACTCATGAGGACTCAAGCCTCCGTATCATACTCATTTGGGAATTAGGTTCATTAGATTGAGTATATTAACATCCTTCAAGATTCATCACCTTTATTCTTGTGTCGGTAGGTGACACTCCGCTCCCCTATTACTATGTGTCGGAATGTGACACTCTGATCCCCTAGTTCTACGTGTCGGTTCGTAACACCCGATACCCTTATTCTATGTGTCAGTTCGTGACACCCGATCCCCTAATTCTACGTGTCGGTTCGTAACACCCGATCCCCTAATTCTATGTGTTAGTTCGTGACACTCGATCCCCTAATTCTACGTGTCGGTTCATAACACCCGATCCTCTAATTCTATGTGTCGGTTCGTGACACCCGATCCCCTAATTCTACATATCAGTTCGTGACACCTGATCCACTAATTCTACGTGTCGGTTCGTGACACCCGATCCCCTAATTTTACATGTCGGTTCGTTACACCCTCTCCACTAATCTCATTCTATTAATTCATCAAGCCTTCTTTTATACCAAGACATCATCAATCTCATTAATTTAGTTCATCAAGCCTTCTTTTATACCAAGGCATCATCAATCTCATTACTTTAGTCATCAAGCCTTCTTTTATACCAAGGCGTCATCATTAACAAGGGGTTTTCAAGATTTGGGATTCAATAGCTTCATCATGCTTATTTCATCACAATTATATAATCAAATTCATGCAAGCATACAATTAAGCATATAGAAGACTTTACAATACAACCCAACACATATCGTTCGCTATTAAGAGTTACCTACGAATAGTATAAAACCATAACCTACCTCCACCGAAGATTAGTGATCAAGCAAGCAAGTTCCCAAAGCTTTGTTCTTCTTCTCGTTTCTCCTCTTTCTCGTTCGATCCTCTCTCTCTCTTTGTTCTTTCTATTTTTCTTATTCAAACCCTCTTTCTTTTACCCTAATTATCATATAATTAAGTATAAAAGATGAGTAATTAACCCACTAATCAACTCAAGGTTATCTCTTTTAACCTCCAAGTAATTGAGTTATTAATATTAACCCACTAAATTTATAATTAAAGCAGGAATAGTCCAAAACGTCCCTTAAAACATTTAAAGAAATCCAACTCAGCCTGGGATTACGCAACCTGTGACGGGCCGTCGTGACTACGACGGTCCGTCCTGCTTCTCCATCACAGAGTTTAGAGACTCCATTCCATTAAAGGGTCTGTGACGGTCTGTCATGCCCACGACGGTCCGTCATGCCATTCCGTTACGAAGTTCAGAGAGTCGATTTCAGTACCCAATTTTCAGAATTCTAAGTATTTTGGAACGAGACACCCTCGATGGTTCGTCGTTCCCATGACGGTCCGCCGTGGGTTCTGTCGTCTCAGCCAGTTTTTCCAGAAATAAAATCTGCTGCTCACAACGACTAAACAGGTCGTTACACTTGACTAAACACTGTTTTGTTGGTCTTGTGATGTACATGCCTATGATTTAATGAATATGTTTTATTTATTGGTATGGTCTTCTTGGATGTGCATAAGTCTTCAAAATAAATTTCATACCTTTATGAATTGTCCTGTTTCTTATCATGATTTCATAATATGTTTGCATATGGTCTCATACTTAGTACAAGTGTTGTACTTAACCCATTTTCTCCCTTTTCCCCAACATTTTAGGTTCCGGTCTTTGAAGGGCTTTTGAAACGACTTTGAAGAAAGCCTTGGAACTCTCATACATCCAAGTTTGATAGGTCCTCACATTACGAAGGAAATGTCAATATCAACATTATGAAGTTGTTTTAGTATTTAAGACTCTTATGTTCTTTCTTTTTCTTTGAGTACTAAACATTGTATGACCTATACGTGGTCTTGTTATATTGATATATGGGCTACTCCCAAATTATTACACTGTTGGTAGATGGTTATAAGATAAGACATGTTTTTGCGACTATCTTATATTATATATATATATATATATAACTACGTGTCATAAAATTACAAGACCAAGTAATCTTCCTATATGAAGGGTCTATGTATGCTCGATATAAGTATTTTGTGTATGTAGAGTTCTATGTAAACCTCCATGTAGTAGTAATGAAATTTCTTAAAATTTTCCGCATTTAACCTATAAATATATTATGTAGGCTAAGAGGGTAGTCTTTGTCCTCAAAGAGGACGAGGACGCCGGTTACGTCAAGGGGGTGCTCCCAGAATGTGACATTTGTACAAACTCTATGAATAAAATATACTTTTGCAATATTTAAACTTTTAACCTATGTTAATCAAACATAGACCAAAAGAAGATAATATTCAACAATTTCCTCTTAAGAACATTTAGGAGATTTCTTCAGTTCAATCCCTAAAATTGAAGTATTTCTCCATAGATTTCATCACTGGTATGTGGGATTGAGCTAGTACGTTCCTTTCATCCACTAGGTCCTTAGAATTTAGTCAGATTCTTGATCCTTGATATCTTGATTAGATCTAGAGTTTCTAAAACCTTGAAGAATTATTATGATATAGCTGTTATAATGTTCCTAATAAGATTATCATGTTTTTCATGATATTGTTGATTAGTTATTTGCATGAAATTTAGAACCATACTATTGTAGATTCCCTTAGTTTATCAATAACAGTTGCTAGGTCAGTGGAACAATTAAGCATGCCTCACTTTTTGAATGTTCATTGTCAGTACTTAAATGTTGCATTCTCATTTCCAATAATTTAGTTATATTTTGTCATACACATTCCAATTTGGAGTAGTCTTAACATTGAGTTAAATTAGGGTTCAGCGTACCCTCATAGTCTTAAAACTACGTGCCCTTGTAGGAGTATAAATCCCTTTATTGGGCATCAAATTTAGCGATCATACGAGTAATGATTTTATACTTTGGAATGGAAATGTATATTAGGTTCTCTAAATTGGGAGCATACACCGGACTCCATGTTTAGCTCATTTTATTTGATGTCGGTTAATAGTAGCTCCCAAAATCATACTCTAGTGCATTTGACTAGGTTTTCAATATTTTAGTATTCAGTCTAAGCATTTTAATAATTAGTAATTCCTCATTAAATTCATATGAGTTCATTTCAATGTATTTCAGTATTTACATTATGTTCAGATGCGTCATTTCTCAGTTATCCTTGTTCAACTTACATATTTTTTCCCGTTATAATCTTATCTTGCATTCTCCGTACATTCCAAGTACTGACGCATATTCAGAGCTACATCCATTCATGATGCATGTTTAGGTACTCAGCATTCAGATCACGCATATATTTGGTTCCCGATCCATACTCAGCAGGATTAGGGGTGAGGCCTCAGACTTTGTGGACAATAGACATGTTTTCCATTTCAGACTTTTATTTCTGTTTAAGTTTTCTTGGGACATGTCCCAACAAATCGAGTTAGTTAGAGACTTTCTTAGATATAGTTTTATATTTAGGTTTAGCATTTTAGTGATTGTTTTGTATCACTTAATATTTAGAAGTTTATTATATATTATGATTTGTTTGGGTATTTCCCATCTATCAGTTATCTCATAATTTAAGTTGTTGCATAGTATCCTGTGTGCAGTATTTATAGTATGCTTATGATATGTCAGCTCAGGGTTAGCTTGGGGTCACTCGTGATCCTAGATCGTGTGTTTACCCAAAGGGGTTAGCCACAACACGTGTCACTTTTCTATCAATACACACAAAATTTCATGAATAGAATTGGTAAATTTTAATATTTCTTCTCTTTACTAACACAAAATGTCTTATGGAATTATTTTTAGAAAAAACCAAATAGAGATCATTAATTTAGTGATAGATAATACTAAAAGTATTGAATTAGCTGTGGGATTTTTCAGTAATCCTAACTAATCTATCACTAAAAACCTCCTTGCTAATTCATTCATTTTCTTTTATTTTTTTGTGCTAATCCATGGCTAAAAACAATTAGCATGAAATTTTATTGTTCAGCTATGAAATTTCATCCATCTTAATTCCTTATTTTCTAGTAGGTTAATATATTATTAGACCAATATCTCATTTAAGGAAGAACGACAACTTTAAGATCAATATATACTCGAAAAAAATAAAGATGTGGTTAATTTCATAAATTTTCATATAATTATGACATTCTCACTAAGATCATATAACTATGGAAATTTCGTGAAAAAGTAATCAGAAAATGCCTACCTAATTAACTTTTACAATTTCATGTAGCTGAAAAATCAAACTTTAATTTTTCACTCTACATGAACAACCTAACTGTTTTTGTTTACTCAATTTTGCTTGTCTACTTGTGACTGTGTTTTTATTATATCATTAAGTTGATCTTAGACACTGCAATATAATTTTTAGTTCCAATGTAATCATTCTTAATCTACGTAAATTTTTAAATACTAATCCTAAACTTTAGGCTCTACACCCTGCACGTTCTTTTTATCATGAATTTAGGTTATTTTTATCTGACTTGAATCATCATAAATTTTAACTTATGTTAAAGAGACAGACATGACTTACTAGGAATTGGATCAATAGGCTCAGGGGTACGCTCCTTATCCGCTGGAAGAGAATACGCTATTTGACAAATATATTCATCTAGTCACGTAACCAAGCGAAAAAATGGATTGTCTTGAAGCATGAATTAATATGACCATGAATCCTCATTTTTTTTGTTATGAGACTAGAGATAATTTTCTCTTGCACTAGGGACTAGAAAGTCATCTCTCTCCTTCACTTAAAACACTACCTATGATGATTCATGTCAGGCAAAAAATAAATAAACTTAATGATAAAAAGACCATGTAGTGTGTAGAGCCTTAAGTCTAGGATTAGTATTTAAACATTGACGTAGCTTGAGAATTATTATATTTATATAAGATTGAATTATATTCATGATGTAGGTTAAGGTTCTCAGCATTCAGATCAAACATAGATCAATTCCCAATCCATACTCAACAACATTAGTGGTGAGTCCTCATACATTGAGGACAATGGACATGTTTATTTCTTTTTAGTTGTGATGAGTACATGTCCCAACAACTCTATTTAGTTAGAGACTTTTTTAAACATAGTTTTAGATTTTGTTTTAGCATTTAACACTTAGAATTTCAATATATATTCAGATCAGTATTGAGTATTTCCCATCTTCCAATTATCTCATGATTTAAGCTCATGCATAGTTTCTTTTATTCAGTTGTTTTAGTATGCTTAAAATATGTTTGTTCAGGGTTAGCTTGGAGGCACTCATGATCAAAGGTCCCGTGTTTATGCCAAGGGGTATAGTCCTTGGGGCGTGGTACCTGTCCCATCAATACACATAAAGATTCATGAATAAACTTGGTTTATCTTATTATTTCTTCTTTTTACTCAGATAAAATTCCTTCAAGCTTATTTTTAGAAAGAACCAAATAGAGATCATTCATTTAGTGATCGATACAACTAAAAACAGTAAAAAGCAATGGAATTATTGGTAATCGATAACTAATTCATGATTAAAAGATCCTTGCAGATTCAAGAATTTTCTTTTTTTTTATTTAATTTTATAGCTAAATAATATTATCATGAAATTTTATTGTTCAGCTACGAAATTCAATCTATTGGAATTCCCTATTTTCTAGTAGACTAATATACTCTTAGACCAATAGCTCATAAAGTAAAAACGACAACTTTAAGATCAATACGTACCTCAAAAAGATAAATATGTGGTTAATTTCATAAATAGTCATATAATTATTATTTTTGTTTACTCGTTTTTGCTTTTCTACTTCAGACAATGTTTTCATTATACCATTTTATTGACCTTGGAGATAACAATCCAATCTTTAGTTACAAAATAATCATTCTTAAGCTACATCAGTACTAATCCTAAACTTTAGGCTGTACAACCTACATTCTTTTTATCATACATTTAATTTATTTTTGTGTGTCTTGAATCATCATGGATTGTGATTTATGTGAAGAGAGAGACATTACTAACTAGGAATTGGTTCAATTGGCTCAGGAGCATACCCCCGTATCGGCAACAAAATAATCCCCTCTTTGATATATATATTGCTCTAGTCTCATAACCAAGTGAAAAAAGGGGATTCTCTTTAAGCATGGATTCTTCTGTACAGGAAACCACTTTTGATTTGTTACGGTACTAGAGCGAATCTTTCTTGCACTAGGGTCTAATTTTTGTGCAAAAGAGTGTATTCTCTTGCAGCAGATAGAGGGCATGCCCTTGAGCCTATCGATTCAATTCCTAGAAAGTCATGTCTCTCTCCTTTACTCAAACACAACATATGATGATTCAACTCGGACAAAAATAACTAAATTTCATAACAAAAAGAGCATGTAAGTTGTAGAGCCTAAATTCTACGCTTAGTATTTAACCATTGACGTAGCTTAAGAATGATTATATTAATAAATATTGAATTGTAGTCTAATCTGAATCTAACTAAACAAAGAATGCCTATATAATGAAAACACCATGTCATGTAGAAAAGAAAAAATAGTAAACATGGATATAGATTATTTTTATACATAATAATATTCTAAAATATTTTCACGATACTCCTTATATTCCACATTAAGTGTAATTTATAAGGCAAAAGACACCTATTAATAAAAATTCATCAAACTTAGAAAAAAAAGGGAGGAAATAGGCGACCAAAACCCTTCCAAGAATGTAACACCTTTTCTTCAATTTTTCCCCCAAAATTGAAGGATTTTTTTCATAGATTTCGTCACAAAGTAATGAGATTTCACTAGTGGGTTCGTTTCACCGATTAGGTCCCTAGAATTCAGTTAGATTCTTGATTTATGTATCTTGCGTAAACCTAAATTTTGTAAAACCTTAGATATTAGTTGTGATTTATTTATTAGAGTATTTCTAATTAGATTATCTTGTTTTTGTGGAATCTTTGCTTTCTTTTTTGCATAAAACTCATAACCCTACTTGTGTAGATTCTTTTATTTTATGAATGATACATGCTAGGTCAATTAAAAAACTATATATGCATCGTTTTTTAAATGTTACATTGTTATTGTCTAAGATTTTTATGTTAGTATTTAAGCTATTCAATGTTTCAGTTATGTGTGTTAGATATGCATATTCAGTTTTCAGTACGCTTAGAACAGAGTGGACTAGGTTTTAGTATACCCTCATAGTCCCAAATTACATACCCCATAGGCTAAGTCCTCTCTATGGGCATTAGTTTTAATGGTCACGCCACAAACTCGTCTATACCCCTAGCAAGGTATATTGGTTCTTCAATGTGGTGTGTGCATTTGATATCATGGATAACTCATGTGGTGGTTTTGTTTGTTATTAATGTCTCCCATAGTTAGAATCTAATGTATTTGACCAGTTTTTTAGTTATACTTCAATATTCAGTCTCATCATGTTCCTCTTGCAATAATTCATGTGTAATCCTTATTGAATGATTTTTCCTGAATTCAAATCAAAAGTACTAAAATCAAAATTTTGAGCATACACACATAAAATGTAATGAAGGGAATGGTTTCCTTGTTCTAGTTTGAACCAAAGGAGTCTTCATGGAAAAAGTGAAATTAGGATAATTGTTAGCCCTTATATCGAGTTGGTGTAGATCAATCCATTCTTTTGGTAGCATTAGGATAGATGACTTATACTCTCCTAATTGTAGCTTGCCTTGCTTCAAGGTCCATTTAATCCAATAAGTTGAGTTAGATTACTAATGGAAGCTTACGGTTGAGTATTTATACTCCAATATGGATAGATTACATCTTGATGAGTGGGTGCATGGTAGCTAGGTGGGTATACTTACAACCTTCCTATGATATTTTTGATGGCATGATATGATGTTTTCAATGGTAATTAGGTCTAGTATTATAGTATGATATTGTTCATTGACTAGTATGGAAGATAGTTAACATTGAAAGATAGCATATATGAGTACTTAGTGTGAATGGTAGAACGGGATGTCATTTATACATGACAAAAGTATGACCTGAAGCTACTTATGAAATATCTTCTTATGAAGTATGCTTAACTTGCGTAGTGGGTTTCCTTCCATTTTAAGATTGACTTAAGATTATAGTTGCTTGTCGAATATTAAAGTAGGACCTTAGTGACACTTGTAAGGGGGTAACACGTAAATAGGGTGACTTCATGATATGCTTAGCGTATGAGGAAGAATGGGATGCCCCACATGCATTGGGCAAGTGTGCCTTGAGGTTTCTTAGGGGTATAGCTCTACATAAGTATGAAAGTGGGATATCACCAAGAATAACGAAAGAGAGGTACTTAGCTTAGGTAGTAGTATGGTATACTACCTTAGCCTTGCACAAGTATACTTAACAGTGGCTTGGGACGTAGTTAACTTGAGTATACAGGACAAATGTTTGAAGTATGAAATTATGATTATGTCTGATGTTGACTTTTTATGATATGCTTCTTATGTTATTACCTCTTATACTTATATCTTGTGTTGTATAACCATTTGAGATGCTGCTATAGTGTTATGTTAGCTTCCATACTTAGAACCTTTCTACGAACTCATATTGCCTACATTCTAACCAAATGTAGGGTTGGATCTTTGAGTTTCTCTTTCAGGGTAGAGTTTCAAGAATTTAGAAGATTTATGATCTTTGTGAGTCCTCAGGTCTATGACAACAATATCCATTTACCTTCATACCATTTACTTTTATGTTTTAGACTTTATGTTGGCTGTGTCCCAGGACTTTATTTATTTTATTCATAGATGGTTTGAGACAATAATGGTAGAAAGACTCCCTCTTTTATGAAATACTTTTTCGAGTTATGTTTTAAATTTTTCCATATTTTCTAATGAATGAATGCTAAGGGCTTGTATAAGATCTCTTCGAGAACGAATATGCCATGTTACAACTATGGGGTGCTCTCAAGTCATTACAATATGATATGAGATGTATGATATTAAACAAAATGTACACGTTACTATCCTTGACTTCTCTTTTGTTGCTAATCCCACTCACTCAAAAGTAGAAAAAAATATTTATTGTGCATAAACTATAAAGTAAATGTGGATGCGTCGGGTAGGCATATAGACATTTAATTTTCTCTATATATTTTAAAAATTAATTAAATTTTCTTCATCTCAACCGTTGAGTTATAATGTCATACCCACTAAACGCTTCTTTGATCATCTATTTCACTAGAAAACCCCTCTTTGGATCATTTTTTTCTCTCTCTAGTTCAGTAGAAAACATCATTAGTTTCTCTTATAAGCTCATTTTTTAGTTTTTTACATTTAACTAGATATCATTTTATATAGATTTAAAATGAATGATCATGACTGTAATATACGTGCGGTCGTAAGAAGTTAAAATATTAATAAACCTTACAATGTTGTAGCTCCGAAGTTATACTTTGACTTCTTTAAATGTGTTTGGAATTCTTTCGTTGACTTTTTTTCTCCTGACAGGACTAATTTTAATGGTTTATCAGAAATTTTGTCTTTAGAATTTGATAACTGCTCACTAGGAAAAACCAGATGATCAAGTCATAATTATGAAACAAAATGGTAATCAACAGTTGTAATTACATCCAATTCAACTATCTTAATATTTCCAACAAACCTCTTTTCCTCCATCAACAACATAACTAGTGTGTGTTCCACCAACAACTACAACAACAAAAGAATGGATTGATCTACAACAACTCGATATAGGTGCTAACAATTATTCTATATTTATTTTTTCCATGGAGACTCCTTTGATTCAAACTAGAACAAGGTATACATTCACTTCGTTACATTTTATGTGTGAATATTTAAAATTTTGATTTTAGTACTTCTTATTTGAAATTAGAAAAAATCATTCAATAAGGATTACGCATGAAGTAATTGATATGTCTCAAAATTTTGATTTTAGCACTTTTGTTTAAAAGAGGAAAAATCATGGTTATTTGAGACATATATTTCTCCAGTCCCATAACCAAGTGAAAAAGGGGATTCTCTTGAATCATGAATTCTTCTTCCCATGAATCCTTCTTTGCTTTGTTACGGGACTAGAGCAATATATTCTTGCGCTAGGGTCTAATATATGTGTCAAAGAGAGTATTCGCTTGCAACGGATACGGGGCAATCCCTTGAGCCTATTGATTCAATTTCTAGAAAGTCATGTGTCTCTCTTTCACATAAAAAATAACCAATGATGATTCAAGTCAGAGAAAATCAACAAAACTTAATGATAAAAAGAACGTGTACGGTATAGACCGTAAAGTGTAGGAGTATTATTTAAAAATTGATATAGGTTAAGAATTATTAATTAATATAAGATTAAATTGTAGTATAATCTCAATATAACCAAAGAAAGCATGACTATATACTGAAAAAACCATCCTAATTAGTAAAAAAAAAAAGTGTAAACATGGAGTTATATTATTTTGGCAAAAGGGTCTAGTGAACCCTTGTACTTGTGTAAGTTTGTATTGTGAACCCTTGTACTTATACATTTATCATCTGGACCCTTGAACACATCTACACTCATAATTTTAAAAACGTTTTCTTACTTGGCCTATTTTGTGGCTGATACAACCAAGGGGCGTGTGATATACACATCTGAGGAGAGTGAAATGTGGTTCAAAAGGGTCTAATAGCCACATTAGGGTTTTTATAAAGTCTTCTTTCCCATTCACATTTAACACCATTATTGAAAATTTTAAGCTTTTTTTGGCCTCTTTTTTGATCTTCTTCCGCCAAATTTCTTGTCCATTTATTTCATCGTTTTAATCCTCTTTTATTTCTATGCATTTCCAGTTAATTGTTTGCTTCTTTTTGTGGTTAATCCTATTGTAGTTTTGTACATCATCCAGAAAGTTGTTTTTCTTCGAATCCTATCATCATGAAACATGTAATTGAGAGCATAAAAATAGAATACCCAAAAAATTTCAAGAAAATCACTATAATCAACTAAAAACCTAAAAATTAAACAGAGAGATAAATAGAAGATGAAATCTAGACTATACAACCTACAAATACAAAAAAAAAGTCACAAAGTTTATATACATAAACTAAAAATAAAATAAAATAAACACAAAATACTCAAGCAATTTAGTGGGAATGAAGAAAAAAACGAGAAAGAAAAAATGTAGGTATAGATAGCCCCACATCGATTGATGTCTACGACGTTGTTAACACACTGTGCTTTTTTGATTTTGATGAAAACAAAGATGAATTCCTTGATTTGTTCTCGTGTTTTTTCTTCAATGAAAAGCATATAAAATGTTGCTAAAAAAAGTGTAAGGATGATGAAACAAAAATGAAATAAGATTGCGGGGAAAGCGGTGGGCTTGGTGGCAAAAGGTAAATAAAAATGCATTAATTAAATATTATAAAAATTTCAAGATGACATGAAGTGGTATATATATATATATATATACACGTGTCATTTTATAGTTATTTTTAAAATTACGTGTCACACATTTGTGGTTCACTAAAAATTAAAGGGTAAAAAAGGTGTTTAATATGTTAAGTTTAGGTGGGATCAAGGGTCCAAATGACAAATGAGTAAGTAGAAGGGTTCACAATACAAACATATACAAATACAAGGGTACACCGAACTATTTTACCTAGTATTTTTACATATGATATTATTCTATAATCTTTTCATTATACTTCTTATATTCCCATATTAAGTGTAATTCTTAAGGCAAAGCACACCTATAAAGAATAATATTCAAGAGTATAGGGTAAATCACAATTTCAACTGTTGCCTTTTGTGATATTGTAAATACTAGTTTCTGGACACGTGCTTTGCACGTGTGTTCCTAGATATGTTAGAATGACTAAAATGCAAAACATATAGTGTGTAAACAACATGCAATGAATAATATAATACAAAAATTATAAATAAATCTTTAATAATATAACCATAAAACACCAACGAGGGGTACATTTTGATGTTTCGAATTAAATCTTTTAAAGCAATCTACTATAACTTTTAAACTTTGGTTAATAGTTAGCAAACTTTTAATAAATTCGCAAATGGCTAACTTGAGCTCAAACGAGTATTTAGACTTACGAAAACAACACAGAAAAAATAGAGAAGGAAAAAAATACAATGTATACATTCTTCATAAGACGTTGATCAATAATTATGTAGATTAAAAAATAAATACAAAATTAGTACATACTATTTCGAGTTCTTATTGACTCTTTCTACCATATCCTATCATATTCAAGAGTCTTATTCATGATATACGTCGATAACATAAACTATTTGAACATACATCAATTTAAAAATTTCTCAGTTTTTAAAAAGTAGCTTATCAATTATGAAATTTAAATTTTAATAAAAAATAATATTAAAAGAGAAGTAAATATAAATTGTAAAAAACAAGATATCTAGCAAAATTATGGATGAATAATCATTAAACCTACAAAAATTCAATAGGAAGAATGAGTTACTCCATCAATTTTTTGTACGTGTCCCTACAATCCATATTAATAAAAGAAGTAGAATAATTTATTGTGATAATCTATGGGCTGATATAATATGAATAAGAAAAAATTATATTTTACATGGCAAAATACAATATACAAATATAAAATTCCATATAAATTCACGAATTCATACAACAACAAACCAGTTAAAAAAATAGTCATGTTAAAGTGATAATGATGAAAGTCGGATACAAAATATCACTGTTAAAATCTTATATAATATTATTATAGTTAAACAAAAAATTAACATAAATGGTACCTGAAAATCGCCGAAATAATCTCATCAAGAGGAGGTAATTGGTAAACAAAAAATATTCTTCCTTTAGTTATAGATTTATATAAAAGAGGCTTACGAGCCTCACCATTTAGTTTTTTTAAAAAAAAAATAGTGATAGGAATTATAAATGGAGACCATAACTTTACCTCTACAAATGATATTAAGATAAAAAATTAAAGACTATTAATGTCATTAACTCATAACTGAGTATAATTAATAATTAAAAGCGAAGATGGAAAGTTTAAGAATTTGTATATTTAATGAAATAATAATGATCTTATACATGGGGAGATGGAGGGTTGCTCTTTTTACTAACCAATTTAATATAATTTAATTTAATTAGAGTAATTATAGATAGAGAATAAAACATTAATCAAACTATTTAGACGTTAAAAATCTCAAAAAAGAGAATATATATGTATATATATATATATATATATATATATATATATTATATATATATATATTATAGAAAATTGGTATTATTAATTTAGATATTTTGATTAGGAATTAACCTAAGGAAGTGCAAAAGTATATCAACATTTTAATTAAACTGAAACAATTTAATATTTAAATTAAATAGTTAAATGTTTTATAATAATTTAATTTATAGTAAGGGTAAAATCGTAATTTAACTTTTAACTTTTTTGGTTCCCACTTATAATAATATATGATAAGGGAAAATAATGCACAAAACGCTCCCGAGACTATGATCTAAATCTCAAAGTCACACCTTAACTAAACTAAGGTCCTATTACCCCCTAGAACATTTTTTTTTGTAATTTTTTTCACCTTTTTGGGTTACATGTCTTCCAAATATCTCCCACGCACCTCCATTGAATGGATTCAAAGAACGTGCCACGTTAGACAAAAGGTGCACAAAATTACAAAAAGAAAAAGTCCAAGGGGGTAATAGGACCTTAGTTAATTTAAGGTGATCTCTGAAATTTCAGTAATAGTTCAGGGTGTACTTGTGCGTTTTCCATAAATATAACTTTGTAAGTGTTGAATTGATCTCGTAGAATATAGAAAACTTCAATATGTAAAAAAACACTTGCCTTGAACTTTGAAAAATTCAACTATTTTTTATAATGAAAAAAGCTTCAAAAATTCACTTAATGTGGAATTGAATTAGTACGTTCCACACACCTTATATACTGAACGAATCACATTTCAAAAAAATGTAAGAGTTTTTAAATATTAACTTCTAAAATACATTTTGATTTAATCATTAAAATATGTATCAATGTGGGTCGATTAATTTTTAATCCAATCAATTGGTTATCTAGTTCATTTTTTAAAATATATTTTTTGGGGTAAGAAAGATGAAATGGGGGAGGGTATTACATTGTGGAAATTTAATCTACACCAAGTGAAAATTTATATAGCCAATAAATTAAGCTACTGAGATTCTTTTATACGAATATTGGACATAGGATGAGAAATCAAAAGAAAAAAGAAAAACATAGTTCTTGGAATTAAAGTTATTATTATTATCGTATATATTCACAAAATACAATATTACTACTCCAAGCATTTGTATTTTTTCTTTTTCTAAGTAAAAGATTATTTAAATTTAAGATGCAAAAAGATTTTGGGTGTGTTTGGTATGAAGAAACACATTTTTCTAAAAATATTTTCCAATTTTATCATGTTTGGTTGAGTCAAATATTTTGAAAAATATTTTCCAAATCAACTCATTTTCCTCAAATTTAAAGAAAATGAGTTCCTTCTAAACTTAAGGAAATGATTTTCCAAAACACTCTTCCAACCTCCGCCCAACCCATCCGACCCTACCAGCCCCAACCCACCCCCTACCAACACTCCACACACCCTACCAGCTCCCAACAAACCCCACCCCATCCTACCATCCCCCAACTCATCCTCTACCAGCCCCTCACCAACCCATACACCCTACTAGCCCCCCACCCACCCATACACCCTACCGCCCCCCCTACCAGCCCCCCCCCCCAATCCCTAAAAAATTTTAAGTTCATATCTTAATCCCCCCCCCCCCTCACACACACAGACACCAATGAAAAAAAATTAATTTTGTTTTTTTAAAAAAAAATCAACTTCAAAATTTTTTTTTACTCTAATAAAAATTTAAAAATATCAAAAACATATTACACTCAAAAATCAAACAGTAAAATATATTTTCGGAAAATATTTTCTACTCACTAACCAAACATTAAAAAGTAATCAAATATCTACTTATTTCAAGTTCAATATTTTCTACGAAAATTTTCCATTAAAAACATTTTCCTTCATACCAAACACAACCTTAGAGTAAGTTTCTATTGCTATAAGTTATTATCTACAAAAACATGATTAACTTTTTTTTTATGTTGGATTCATGCAACAAAAACCACTCTTAAAATGAGATAATCCTAAACTTAGATATAACATTATTTAGAGGAACTTTTTTTTTTTTGCCATGAAATTTCACCTAAGAAAGAAAACTTTAAAATAAATCTCGTTGACCCATATATAATATTTGTATTGCTAATTTTATGATTCTGTAAATTGTGTTGATATGTTTACGTTAAATTCATTAATAAACTATGATATTTCAAAGAAAGACCATATTGGCAAAAAAGGTTGTCCTTAAGAAGGATTTTGTTTTTTGGAATTTTGATTATTTTGCATGATTTAGAGGTTTCATCACAAAGGAAGGTTCATTGATAAACATAATCCAACACATAAAAAACACATTTAGATTTTTTAAGAGAGTCTTTTGTGTAATTCCTTAATTATTTATTCTTCTTAGTGAATTCCCGTAGTGAGATCAACATCCATCTTAGTTATGACTTATTTCCTCTGAATTCTTCACAACTCTCTTCCCTTTTGTGGAGGCTAATGCAGAATCTTCAATTTATGGTGTTATGAAATTCTAAAAAGGTAACTCGTTTGATTTTGAATAGGTAACCTTTTGTAGAATCCAAATCTATAAACTCAAGATTTTGGATCCACCTCTTTATAAACATAATCTTTCATTGCAGGGAAGAAAGTTGTGAAGCCTTAAGAAGAAATAACTAAGATGGATATTGATGTTGCTTTGGGAATTCACATGGAAGAAGAAATAACTACATAAATCCTCAACAAGCTCTTTTTCGATACAAATGTGTTATGAAGTCCTTGATGACACGATCAACGAACCTAAATTTGTAATGAAGCATCTCAATCATGCTAAGAATAACCAAAAATATCAAAAAAAATGTTTTCTTATTGACAACCTTTCCTTCAAATATGGTCTTTTAGAATTGCTTTAAAAAATTAAACTAATGAAACCATGATCATATACTGAAAACACCATCTCAAGTAGAAAAATGTCACGACCCAAAACGAGCTGCGAGTGACACCCACACTTACCCTACTATGTGAGCAAACCAACCAATCTAATCCCCAACATTTCAACCATAATAAACAGAATATAATGCGGAAGACTTAAAACTCATTAATATAACCAATAAATAACTTCTAAGATTTAATACTTATTATTCCCCAAAATCTAGAAGTAATCATCACAAGAACATCTATCCTCAAATTACTAAATATAAGAGTATCAAGGAAGCTAAAATAAGTAAACAGATGGTCCATGTCTGAACTTCAAGACATCAAGACTCGAAGGAAAGATCCAGTCCGAGCTAGGAACAATAACTCACCCTCCATAAACTCCAAGTCTCTAACCTTTCGATCTGCATATTCTTTCTGCCTACTTTGAGCCGCTAAAAGCTTTTCTTGAATGCATTTCACTTTATCTAACGATTCCCTCAGAAGGTCAGTACCCCAACGTCTAACCTCAAATGCATCAAACCACCCAATGGGAGACCTACATCTTCTACCATACAGTGCCTCAAATGGGGCCATATCAATACTTGAGTGATAGCTATTGTTGTATGAGAACTCTGCTAAGGGTAAGAATTTATCCCAATGACCACCAAACTCTATCACATATTCACGAAGCATATCCTCCAAAACCTGAATCGTTCGCTCAGACTGACCATCAGTCTGAGGGTGAAATGCAGTACTAAGATCCAACCTAGTACCTAATTCAGCATGAAATGTTTTCCAAAACTTAGAAGTAAACTGCGTACCCCTATCGGATATGATGGAGAGTGGAACTCCATGCAATCGAACAATTTCTGAGATATAAAGTTTGGCTAACTTCTCTGCATTGTAAGTCACCTTAACCGGAATGAAGTGAGCAGACTTAGTTAACCTATCAACAATTACCCAAATGGAGTCATACTTACTCATTGTCTTTGGAAGACCAACCACAAAGTCCATTGCAATTCTCTCCCACTTCCATTCAGGAATGGGCATTCTCTAAAGTGTCCCTCCAGGCCTTTGTGTTCATACTTTACCTGCTGACAATTCGGGCATTGAGCAACAAAATCAACAATGTCACGCTTCATCCTACTCCACCAAAAATGTTGTTTTAGGTCACGGTACATCTTGGTTGCACCAGGATGTATAGAATACTTTGAACTATGAGCCTCTGTAAGAATAGTGTTAATCAATTCATCGACGCGGGGTACACATACCCTTCTCTTAATCCTCAAAACACCTTCCTTATCTATTTTTGCTTCTTTAGCCTCTCCTCGCAATACCTTATGTTGAATCCTGATAAGTTTCTCATCAGTAAACTTCTTCCCCTTAATCTTGTCAAGAAAGGAAGATCTTGCCTCCACACGGGCCAAAAATCCTCCCTTCTCATTTACTTCATCTATCCTCATAAAGTGATTAGCCAGAGTCTAAACCTCTCTAGCTAATGGGCGTCTGGAAACCTGCAAGTGAGCTAGACTTCCCATGCTCCCTGCCTTTCTACTTAAAGCATCTTCCACAACATTAGCTTTTCCCGGATGATACAAGATAGTGATATCATAGTCCTTCAGTAGTTCCATCCACCTCCTGTGTCATAAATTTAAATCTTTCTGAGTAAAGACATACTTTAAACTGCGATGATCTGTATAGACTTCACACTTAACCCCATATAGATAAAGTCTCCATTGCATTAATGCAAACACTACCGCAGCCAACTCCAAATCATGGGTCGGATAATTATGTTCATGCACCTTTAATTGCCTCAAGGCATAAGTAATTACATTCTTCTCTTGCATTAGCACTGCACCCAAACCGGAATAAGATGCATCACAATAAACAATGAAATTCTTACCTTCCACTGGCAGGGTAAGAATTGGTGCAGTAGTCAACAAGGTCTTGAGTTGCTAAAAACTTTCTTCACATTCGTCCGACCATACAAATGGAACACTCTACTTAGTCAAATTTGTCAGTTGGGAAGCAACGGAAGAAAATCCCTTGAAAATTGACGGTAGTAGCTAGCTAAATCAACGAAGGTCCTTACCTCTGTAACATTAGTAGGTCTTACCCAACTCTTCACTGCTTCGATCTTAGAAGAATCCACCGTCACTCCATCCTTAGAAACCACATGCCCCAAGAAGGACACTGAATCTAGCCAAAACTCACACTTAGAGAATTTGGCATAAAGATTTTTCTCCCTCAACATTTTCAATACCATTCTTAAGTGCTCCTCATGTTCTTTCTTGCTCTTTGAGTATACAAGTATATCATCAATGAATACAATGACAAAGAGATTCAGGTATGGCTTAAAAATCCCATTCATCAGGCTCATGAAAGCAGAAGGGGCATTCGTAAGCCCAAAAGACATTACTAAGAACTCATAATGACCACACCTGGTCCGAAAAGCAGTCTTGGGCACATCCGTTGCCTGTATTTTCAATTGATGATAACCAGATCTCAAAAAAAAATTTGAGAAGGCACAAGCACCTTGTAACTGATCGAACAAATCATCGATGCGAGGAAGAGGATACTTGTTCTTAACAGTTACCTTATTCAGTTGTCTGTAGTCAATGCACATCCGAAAACTTCCATCTTTTTTCTTCACAAAAAAAAAGGAGCACCCCAAGGGGATGCACTTGGTCTAATAAAGCCTTTCCCTAACAACTCTTTAAGTTGGGCCTTTAACTCCCTTAACTCAGCGGGAGCCATTCAATAAGGGGGTATGGAAATGGGGCAAGCACCCGGCTCCAGATCAATACGGAAATCAATATCTCTATCTGGTGGCATATAAGGAAGGTCTGCAGGAAACACATCCAGAAACTCATGGACTATCGAAACCGACTCAATTGAAGGTACTTGGGTAGTATCATCCCTGAGGTGTGCCAAGAAAGCTAAACAACCCTTACTAACCATTCTCTTAGCACGAAGAAAGGAGATGATGTGAACTGGAGTGGGAGTGTAGTCACCCTCCCACACTAACGGATCTGTCCTAGGCTTGGCCAATATCACAGTTTTGGCATTACAATATAAGATTGCAAAGTTTGGAGAAAGCCAAGTCATACCCAGAATTACATCGAAATCCACCATTTCTAAGATAACCAAGTCTACATGAGTATTGATCCCCATAAAAGTCACAAGACAAGACCTATACACCTTTTCAACTATCACAGACTCACCTACCGAGGTAGAAACACGAATAGGCATGTCAAGCAATTCACAATGTAAATTAAGACCAGTAGCAAATGAAGAAGATACATATGAAAATGTGGATCCAGGATCAAATAATACAGAAGCCATGAAATCACAAACCAAAATATTACCTGTGATAACAGCATCAGATGTCTCCGCTTCAGACCTCCTAGGGGAAGCATAACAATGGGCCCGATCACCTGTCTGTCCGTTGCCCCTACCATGTTGTGCTGCAGTCGCTCCGGCTTGCCCGCAACCCCGGTTGGTTTGGTGACCACCATTACCTTGACCACCACATCCTCCAGAATGGCGGCCTCATCCATGACCACCTCTACCTCTAATTATTGGGGGTCTGTAACTCTTTTTTGGACAATATCTCTTAATATGTCCAATTTCTCCACATCCATAACACTCTCTGGGTTCAAGCATATGTCTCTGTGAGAACGACGGAGTCTGGGGATAACCTCCAAACTAAGACATATGTTGATCGGTCTGCGGTGGACCCCCAGCTACAGCCTGCAGTGAAGACTGAATAGGTCGGGTTGGGTAACCTCCTGAACTCCGTCCTCTGGAGTAAGAACCACTAAACTCACCTCTCTTACGAAACTTCTTAGTTGCTGATGCCATGGTGAAGTCATCTGGCTTCACTCCCTCCACCTCTATCACAAAGTCTACCACTTCCTGAAAGGATTTTGTTGCAGTAGATACCTGTAAGGATGGAATCTGCAAATCTGACCTTAATCCCTTCACAAAACGGCGAATCCTCTCTTGTGGACTGAAGCAAAGCTGGGTGGCATACCTAGATAACGCATGAAACTTAGCCTCATACGCAGTAACCGACATCCTACCTTGCTCTAGGCTCAGGAACTCATCTCTCCTCCTATTCCTCAAAGTCCGGGGTATATACTTCTCCAAAAACAAGCTAGAGAATGATGCCCAAGTCATAGGTGGTGCTTGTGCTAGTTGACACTCAACATACGATCGCCATTATATTTTGGCATTTCCCTGAAACTGATAGGTTACAAACTCAAGACCGAATCGTTACACTATGCCCATGTTATGTAGCAGCTCATGACAATGAACCAGAAAATCATAGGCATCGTCATATTCAGCACCCTTGAAGACTGGAGGTTTCAATTTCAAGAACTAACTGAAATGTTCGTGCTGATCACTTGTCATTATAGGTCCTGTAGTCAATCGAGGAAACGTGCCTATTTCCAATGAGTTATCCATGCGCGGTGCCACAGCAGCTCCATGTTGTACTCCCGGAACCTGAGGTGCTGGTGCAAAAATACTAGAGGTGTCTGGACTTTATCAGATAACCCGCTAACATAAGCAAGAACTTGATTAATCATCTCTAGGGTAGGTTGGGGTGGTAATTCCTAATTCTGCACTTGTTCATTCTCCCCTTCCTCACCCTCTCTTAATACTTCCTCAGTCGGTGGAGGAGTCACTGCCATAGTACCAGCTGGGCCAGGTGCTTGTCCTCTTCCTCTAGAGGAATTCCTCCCGCGACCTCTA